>NC_140320.1:235000-247500 GCF_964211825.1 Aythya ferina | reverse complement strand
GGGTTACGGTTATGGTTAGGGTTAGGGTTAGGTTTATGGTCAGGTTTAGGATTAGGGTAGGGTTAGGGTTAGGGTCAGGTTTAGGTTTAGGTTTTGGGTTTTGTTAGGGTTAGGGTTACGGTTATGGTTAGGGTTAGGGTTATGGTTAGGGTTACGATTAGGGTTACGGTTTGTGTTAGCGTTAGGGTTATGTTCAGGGTTAGGGTTAGGTTTAGGGTTAGGGTTAGGGTTACGGTTAGGGTTAGGGTTAGGGTTAGGGGTAGCGTTAAGCTTAGGGTTAGAATTAGGTTTAGTTTTAGGATTAGGGTTAGGGTTATGTTAGGGTTAGGGTTAGCGTTATGGTTAGGTTTAGGTTTTGGTTTAGGTTGAGACTTAAGGTTAGGTTTATGTTAGGTTTATGGTTTAATATTAGAATTAGGGTTAGGGTTAGGTTTTAGGGTTAGGTTTAGGGTTAGCATTAGGATTAGGTTTAGGGTTAGTTTTAGGGTCAGGTTTAGGGTTAGGTTTTGTTTTTTTTTAGGGTTAAGTTTAGGGTTATGGTTAGGTTTAGGGTTAGGGTTTGCGTTAGGGTTAGGGAAAAATTTAGGGTTAGGGTTACGGTTAGGGTTAGGTTTAGGTTTAGGTTGAGACTTAAGTTTAAGTTTATGTTAGGGTTAGGGTTAGGTTTAGGATTAGGGTTAGGGTTAGGGTTAGTGTTAGGGTTAGGTTTAGGGTTAGGGTTAGGGTTAGGATTAGGGTTAGGGTTAGGGTTATGTTAGGGTCAGGGTTAGGGTAAGGGTTAGGGTTAGGGTTAAGTTTACGGTTAGGTTTAGAGTTAGTGATACATTTATTGTTACGGTTATAGTTTTTGATCTGTTAGGTTTAGGATTAGAGTAAGGGTTAGGGTTATGGTTAGGGTTAGGGTTTTGTTAGGGTTAGCGTTAGGTTTAGGGTTAGGGTTTCTTTAGGGTTAGGGTTGGGGTAGGGTTAGGTTTAGGGTTAGGGTTAGGGTTAGTGTTCTTTTAGGGTTAGGGCTAGGGTTAGGGTTTTGTTAAGGTTAGCCTTAGACTTAGGGTTCCGTTAGGGTTAGGGTTAGGGTTAAGTTTAGGTTTAGGTTTAGCGTTAGGGTTAGGGTTTGGATTACGGTTCGGCTTAGGTTTTGGGTTAGGGTTAGGGTTTTGTTAGGGTTAGGGTTAGGGTTCGTGTTAGGTTTAGGTTTAGGGTTAGGGTTAGGGTTAGGGTTAGGGTTAGGTTTAGGGTTAGCGTTAAGCTTGGGGTTAGAATTAGGTTTAGTCTTAGGATTATGGTTAGGGTTATGTTAGGGGTAGGGTTAGGGTTAGGGTTAGGGTTAGGGTTAGTGTTCTTTTAGGGTTAGGGCTAGGGTTAGGGTTTTGTTAAGGTTAGCCTTAGACTTAGGGTTCCGTTAGGGTTAGGGTTAGGGTTAAGTTTAGGTTTAGGTTTAGCGTTAGGGTTAGGGTTTGGATTACGGTTCGGCTTAGGTTTTGGGTTAGGGTTAGGGTTTTGTTAGGGTTAGGGTTAGGGTTCGTGTTAGGTTTAGGTTTAGGGTTAGGGTTAGGGTTAGGGTTAGGGTTAGGTTTAGGGTTAGCGTTAAGCTTGGGGTTAGAATTAGGTTTAGTCTTAGGATTATGGTTAGGGTTATGTTAGGGGTAGGGTTAGGGTTAGGGTTAGGCATAGGTTTATGGTTAGGTTTAGGTTTAGGGTTAGGGGAAGTGTTAGGTTAGGGTTAGGATTATGGTTAGGGTTAGGGTTATGTTAGGTTTAGGTTTAGGGTTAGGGTTAGGGTTTGGGTTAGGGTTAGGATTAGGGTTAGCGTTATGGTTAGAGTTAGGGTTAGGGTTCTCTTAGGGTTAGGGTTAGGGTTAGGGTTATGGTTAGAGTTTGTGTTAGGGTTAGGGTTGGGGTTAGGGTTGGGTTATGTTCAGGGTAAGTTTTAGGGTTAGGGTTAGGGTTAGGGTTAGGGTTAGGGTTAGGGTTACGGTTAGGGTTAGGGTTAGGGTTAGGGTTGGGGTTGGGGTTAGGGTTGTGTTATGTTCAGGGTAAGTTTTAGGGTTAGGGTTAGGGTTAGGGTTAGGGTTAGGGTTACGGTTAGGGTAGGGTTAGGGTTACGGTTAGGGTTAGAGTTACCGTTAAGTTTAGTGTTAGGATTATGTTTAGGCTGAGGTTTAGGGTTAGGGTTATGTTAGGGTTAGGGTTAGGGTTATGTTTAGGTTTAGGGTTATGTTAGGGTTAGTGTTAGGTTTACGGTTAGGTTTAGGGTTAGTGATATGTTTAGGGTTACAGTTATGATTAGCTATCTGTTAGGGTTAGGGTTAGGGTTAGAGTTAGGGTTAGGGTTAGGATTAGGCTTAGTTTTCCGTTAGGGTTTGGGTTAGGTTTAGGTTAGGGTTTGGTTTAGAGTTAGGGTTAGGGTTAGGGTTAGGATTACTGTTAGGGTTAGGGTTAGGGTTAGCGTTAAATTTAGTGTTAGGATTAGGATTAGGCTTAGGTTTAGGTTTAGGGTTATGTTAGGGTTAGGGTTAGGGTTAGGGTTAGGGTTAGGGTTAGGGTTAGGGTTAGGGTTACGGTTAGGATTAGGGTTAGGTTTATGGTTAGGTGTATGGTTAGGTTTAGGGTTATGGTTAGGGTTAGGTTTAGGGTTATGGTTAGGGTTAGGTTTAGGGTTTGCGTTTTGGTTAGGTTTACGGTTAGGGTTAGGCTTAGGTTTATGGTTAGGTTGATGGTTAGGGTTAGGGTTAGCGTTAGTGTTGTGTTAGGTTTAGGGTTAGGGTTAGGGTTAGGTTTAGGGTTAGTGTTAGGGTTAGGGTTAGGGTTTGGGTTAGGGTTAGGATTGGGGTTAGGGTTAGGGTTAGGTTTAGGGTTAGCGTTAAGATTAGGTTTAGAGTTCGGTTTATGTTCATGTTTATGGTTAGGGTTTGTCTTTTGTTAGGGTTAGGATTATGTTTAGGCTTAGGGTTAGGGTTAGGGTTAGGGTTATGTTCAGGGTTTAGTTTAGGGTTAGGGTTAGGGTTAGGGTTACGGTTAGGGTTAGGGTTAGGTTTATGATTAGGTTGATGTTTAGGTTTAGGGTTAGGGTTAGGGTTAGGTTTAGGGTTACAGTTAGGGTTAGGGTCAGGTTTAGGTTGAGACTTAAGGTTAAGTTTATGTTAGGGTTAGGGTTAGGTTTAGGATTAGGGTTAGGGTTAGGGTTAGGTTTAGGGTTAGGTTTAGGGTTAGGATTAGGTTTTGGGTTAGGGTTACGGTTAGGGTTAGTGTTACGATCAGGTTTAGGGTTAGGATTAGCGTTAAGCTTAGGGTTAGGATTAGGTTTAGGCTTAGGGTTAGGGTTAGGGTTAGAGTTAGAGTTAGGGTTAAGTTTAGGGTTAGGTGTAGAGTTAGTGATGCATTTATTGTTACGGTTATGGTTTGTGATCTGTTAGGGTTAGGGTTAGGGTTAGCGTAAGGTTTAGGGGTATGGTTAGGGTTAGGGTTTTGTGAGGGTTAGCGTTAGGCTTAGGGTTAGGGTTCCGTTAGGGTTAGGATTAGGGTTAGGGTTAGGGTTAAGTTTAGGTTTAGGTTTAGCGTTAGGGTTAGGGTTAGGGTTAGGATTACGGTTCGGCTTAGGTTTTGGGTTAGGGTTTTGTTAGGGTTAGGGTTAGGGTAAGGGTTAGGGTTAGGTTTAGGTTTAGGGTTACGGTTAGGGTTAGGGTTAGGATTAGTGTAGTGTTAGGGTTTGGATTAGGTTTGGGTTAGCGTTAGGATTAGGGTTAGGATTACGGTTCGGTTTAGGTTTCGGGTTAGGAATAGGGGTTTGTTAGACTTAGGGTTAGGGTTAGGTTTAGGTTTAGGGTTAGGGGTAGGGTTAGGTTTTGAGTTAGGGTTAGGGTTAGGTAAGGGTTAGGGTTAGGGTTAGGGTCATGGTTACTGTTAGGTTTAGGGTTAGGTTTAGGGTTAAGGTTACGTTTATGTTATGGTTAGGGTTAGGGTTAGGGTCAGGATTAGGGTTAGGGTTAGGGTTAGGGTTAGGTTTAGGGTTAGGTTTAGGGCTTGGCTTAAGGTTAGGGTTAGGGTTAGGGTTAGGGTTAGGGTTAGGGTTAGGGTTAGGGTTAGGGTTAGGGTTAGGGTTAGGTTTAGGGTTACGGTTAGGTTAGGGTTAGGGTTAGGGTTAGATTTAGCGTTAGGGCTAGGGTTGGTGTTGCGTTATGTTCACGGTTAGGGTTAGGGTTAGGGTTAGCGTTAGGTTTAGGGTTAGGGTTAGGGTCAGGTTTAGGTTTAGGTTTAGGGTTAGGGTTAGATTTTGGGTTAGGTCTAGGGTTAGTGTTGGGTTACGTTCATGGTTATGGTTAGGTTTAGGGTTAGGGTTAGGGTTAGGGTTAGGGTTAGGGTTAGGGTTAGGGTTAGGGTTGGGGTTTGGGTTAGGTTTTGTTATGGTTAGGGTTAGGGTTAGGTTTAGTGTTAGGTGTAGGGTTAGAGTTAGGGTTAGGGTTAGGGATAGGGTTAGGGTTAGGGTTAGGGTTTGCGTTAGGGTTAGGGTTAGGGTTAGGGTTAGGGTTTGCGTTAGGGTTAGGGTTAGGGTTAGGATTAGGGTTATTGTTACTGTTAGGTTTAGGGTTAGGTGTAGTGTTAAGGTTAGGTTTATGTTAGGGTTAGTGTTAGGGGTAGGATTAGGGTTTGGTTAGGGTTAGGGTTAGGGTTAGGGTTAGGGTTAGGGTTAAGTTTAGGGGTTAGGGTTAGGGTTACGGTTAGGTTAGGGTTAGGGTTAGATTTAGGGTTAGGGCTAGGGTTTGTGTTGGGTTATGTTCACGGTTAGGGTTATGTTTAAGGTTAGTGTTAGGGTTAGGGTTATGGTTAGGGTTTTGTTACGGTTACGGTTAGGGTTAGGTTTAGGGTTAGGTGTAGGGTTAGAGTTAGGGTTAGTGTTAGGTTTAGGGTTAGGGTTAGGATTAGGATTAGGGTTAGGGTTGGTATTAGGGTTACGGTTATGGTTAGGGTTAGGGTTAGGTTTATGGTCAGGTTTAGGATTAGGGTAGGGTTAGGGTTAGGGTCAGGTTTAGGTTTAGGTTTTGGGTTTTGTTAGGGTTAGGGTTACGGTTATGGTTAGGGTTAGGGTTATGGTTAGGGTTACGATTAGGGTTACGGTTTGTGTTAGCGTTAGGGTTATGTTCAGGGTTAGGGTTAGGTTTAGGGTTAGGGTTAGGGTTACGGTTAGGGTTAGGGTTAGGGTTAGGGGTAGCGTTAAGCTTAGGGTTAGAATTAGGTTTAGTTTTAGGATTAGGGTTAGGGTTATGTTAGGGTTAGGGTTAGCGTTATGGTTAGGTTTAGGTTTTGGTTTAGGTTGAGACTTAAGGTTAGGTTTATGTTAGGTTTATGGTTTAATATTAGAATTAGGGTTAGGGTTAGGTTTTAGGGTTAGGTTTAGGGTTAGCATTAGGATTAGGTTTAGGGTTAGTTTTAGGGTCAGGTTTAGGGTTAGGTTTTGTTTTTTTTTAGGGTTAAGTTTAGGGTTATGTTTAGGTTTAGGGTTAGGGTTTGCGTTAGGGTTAGGGAAAAATTTAGGGTTAGGGTTACGGTTAGGGTTAGGTTTAGGTTTAGGTTGAGACTTAAGTTTAAGTTTATGTTAGGGTTAGGGTTAGGTTTAGGATTAGGGTTAGGGTTAGGGTTAGTGTTAGGGTTAGGTTTAGGGTTAGGGTTAGGGTTAGGATTAGGGTTAGGGTTAGGGTTATGTTAGGGTCAGGGTTAGGGTAAGGGTTAGGGTTAGGGTTAAGTTTACGGTTAGGTTTAGAGTTAGTGATACATTTATTGTTACGGTTATAGTTTTTGATCTGTTAGGTTTAGGATTAGAGTAAGGGTTAGGGTTATGGTTAGGGTTAGGGTTTTGTTAGGGTTAGCGTTAGGTTTAGGGTTAGGGTTTCTTTAGGGTTAGGGTTGGGGTAGGGTTAGGTTTAGGGTTAGGGTTAGGGTTAGTGTTCTTTTAGGGTTAGGGCTAGGGTTAGGGTTTTGTTAAGGTTAGCCTTAGACTTAGGGTTCCGTTAGGGTTAGGGTTAGGGTTAAGTTTAGGTTTAGGTTTAGCGTTAGGGTTAGGGTTTGGATTACGGTTCGGCTTAGGTTTTGGGTTAGGGTTAGGGTTTTGTTAGGGTTAGGGTTAGGGTTCGTGTTAGGTTTAGGTTTAGGGTTAGGGTTAGGGTTAGGGTTAGGGTTAGGTTTAGGGTTAGCGTTAAGCTTGGGGTTAGAATTAGGTTTAGTCTTAGGATTATGGTTAGGGTTATGTTAGGGGTAGGGTTAGGGTTAGGGTTAGGGTTAGGGTTAGTGTTCTTTTAGGGTTAGGGCTAGGGTTAGGGTTTTGTTAAGGTTAGCCTTAGACTTAGGGTTCCGTTAGGGTTAGGGTTAGGGTTAAGTTTAGGTTTAGGTTTAGCGTTAGGGTTAGGGTTTGGATTACGGTTCGGCTTAGGTTTTGGGTTAGGGTTAGGGTTTTGTTAGGGTTAGGGTTAGGGTTCGTGTTAGGTTTAGGTTTAGGGTTAGGGTTAGGGTTAGGGTTAGGGTTAGGTTTAGGGTTAGCGTTAAGCTTGGGGTTAGAATTAGGTTTAGTCTTAGGATTATGGTTAGGGTTATGTTAGGGGTAGGGTTAGGGTTAGGGTTAGGCATAGGTTTATGGTTAGGTTTAGGTTTAGGGTTAGGGGAAGTGTTAGGTTAGGGTTAGGATTATGGTTAGGGTTAGGGTTATGTTAGGTTTAGGTTTAGGGTTAGGGTTAGGGTTTGGGTTAGGGTTAGGATTAGGGTTAGCGTTATGGTTAGAGTTAGGGTTAGGGTTCTCTTAGGGTTAGGGTTAGGGTTAGGGTTATGGTTAGAGTTTGTGTTAGGGTTAGGGTTGGGGTTAGGGTTGGGTTATGTTCAGGGTAAGTTTTAGGGTTAGGGTTAGGGTTAGGGTTAGGGTTAGGGTTAGGGTTACGGTTAGGGTTAGGGTTAGGGTTAGGGTTGGGGTTGGGGTTAGGGTTGTGTTATGTTCAGGGTAAGTTTTAGGGTTAGGGTTAGGGTTAGGGTTAGGGTTAGGGTTACGGTTAGGGTAGGGTTAGGGTTACGGTTAGGGTTAGAGTTACCGTTAAGTTTAGTGTTAGGATTATGTTTAGGCTGAGGTTTAGGGTTAGGGTTATGTTAGGGTTAGGGTTAGGGTTATGTTTAGGTTTAGGGTTATGTTAGGGTTAGTGTTAGGTTTACGGTTAGGTTTAGGGTTAGTGATATGTTTAGGGTTACAGTTATGATTAGCTATCTGTTAGGGTTAGGGTTAGGGTTAGAGTTAGGGTTAGGGTTAGGATTAGGCTTAGTTTTCCGTTAGGGTTTGGGTTAGGTTTAGGTTAGGGTTTGGTTTAGAGTTAGGGTTAGGGTTAGGGTTAGGATTACTGTTAGGGTTAGGGTTAGGGTTAGCGTTAAATTTAGTGTTAGGATTAGGATTAGGCTTAGGTTTAGGTTTAGGGTTATGTTAGGGTTAGGGTTAGGGTTAGGGTTAGGGTTAGGGTTAGGGTTAGGGTTAGGGTTACGGTTAGGATTAGGGTTAGGTTTATGGTTAGGTGTATGGTTAGGTTTAGGGTTATGGTTAGGGTTAGGTTTAGGGTTATGGTTAGGGTTAGGTTTAGGGTTTGCGTTTTGGTTAGGTTTACGGTTAGGGTTAGGCTTAGGTTTATGGTTAGGTTGATGGTTAGGGTTAGGGTTAGCGTTAGTGTTGTGTTAGGTTTAGGGTTAGGGTTAGGGTTAGGTTTAGGGTTAGTGTTAGGGTTAGGGTTAGGGTTTGGGTTAGGGTTAGGATTGGGGTTAGGGTTAGGGTTAGGTTTAGGGTTAGCGTTAAGATTAGGTTTAGAGTTCGGTTTATGTTCATGTTTATGGTTAGGGTTTGTCTTTTGTTAGGGTTAGGATTATGTTTAGGCTTAGGGTTAGGGTTAGGGTTAGGGTTATGTTCAGGGTTTAGTTTAGGGTTAGGGTTAGGGTTAGGGTTACGGTTAGGGTTAGGGTTAGGTTTATGATTAGGTTGATGTTTAGGTTTAGGGTTAGGGTTAGGGTTAGGTTTAGGGTTACAGTTAGGGTTAGGGTCAGGTTTAGGTTGAGACTTAAGGTTAAGTTTATGTTAGGGTTAGGGTTAGGTTTAGGATTAGGGTTAGGGTTAGGGTTAGGTTTAGGGTTAGGTTTAGGGTTAGGATTAGGTTTTGGGTTAGGGTTACGGTTAGGGTTAGTGTTACGATCAGGTTTAGGGTTAGGATTAGCGTTAAGCTTAGGGTTAGGATTAGGTTTAGGCTTAGGGTTAGGGTTAGGGTTAGAGTTAGAGTTAGGGTTAAGTTTAGGGTTAGGTGTAGAGTTAGTGATGCATTTATTGTTACGGTTATGGTTTGTGATCTGTTAGGGTTAGGGTTAGGGTTAGCGTAAGGTTTAGGGGTATGGTTAGGGTTAGGGTTTTGTGAGGGTTAGCGTTAGGCTTAGGGTTAGGGTTCCGTTAGGGTTAGGATTAGGGTTAGGGTTAGGGTTAAGTTTAGGTTTAGGTTTAGCGTTAGGGTTAGGGTTAGGGTTAGGATTACGGTTCGGCTTAGGTTTTGGGTTAGGGTTTTGTTAGGGTTAGGGTTAGGGTAAGGGTTAGGGTTAGGTTTAGGTTTAGGGTTACGGTTAGGGTTAGGGTTAGGATTAGTGTAGTGTTAGGGTTTGGATTAGGTTTGGGTTAGCGTTAGGATTAGGGTTAGGATTACGGTTCGGTTTAGGTTTCGGGTTAGGAATAGGGGTTTGTTAGACTTAGGGTTAGGGTTAGGTTTAGGTTTAGGGTTAGGGGTAGGGTTAGGTTTTGAGTTAGGGTTAGGGTTAGGTAAGGGTTAGGGTTAGGGTTAGGGTCATGGTTACTGTTAGGTTTAGGGTTAGGTTTAGGGTTAAGGTTACGTTTATGTTATGGTTAGGGTTAGGGTTAGGGTCAGGATTAGGGTTAGGGTTAGGGTTAGGGTTAGGTTTAGGGTTAGGTTTAGGGCTTGGGTTAAGGTTAGGGTTAGGGTTAGGGTTAGGGTTAGGGTTAGGGTTAGGGTTAGGGTTAGGGTTAGGGTTAGGTTTAGGGTTACGGTTAGGTTAGGGTTAGGGTTAGGGTTAGATTTAGCGTTAGGGCTAGGGTTGGTGTTGCGTTATGTTCACGGTTAGGGTTAGGGTTAGGGTTAGCGTTAGGTTTAGGGTTAGGGTTAGGGTCAGGTTTAGGTTTAGGTTTAGGGTTAGGGTTAGATTTTGGGTTAGGTCTAGGGTTAGTGTTGGGTTACGTTCATGGTTATGGTTAGGTTTAGGGTTAGGGTTAGGGTTAGGGTTAGGGTTAGGGTTAGGGTTAGGGTTAGGGTTGGGGTTTGGGTTAGGTTTTGTTATGGTTAGGGTTAGGGTTAGGTTTAGTGTTAGGTGTAGGGTTAGAGTTAGGGTTAGGGTTAGGGATAGGGTTAGGGTTAGGGTTAGGGTTTGCGTTAGGGTTAGGGTTAGGGTTAGGATTAGGGTTATTGTTACTGTTAGGTTTAGGGTTAGGTGTAGTGTTAAGGTTAGGTTTATGTTAGGGTTAGTGTTAGGGGTAGGATTAGGGTTTGGTTAGGGTTAGGGTTAGGGTTAGGGTTAGGGTTAGGGTTAAGTTTAGGGGTTAGGGTTAGGGTTACGGTTAGGTTAGGGTTAGGGTTAGATTTAGGGTTAGGGCTAGGGTTTGTGTTGGGTTATGTTCACGGTTAGGGTTATGTTTAAGGTTAGTGTTAGGGTTAGGGTTATGGTTAGGGTTTTGTTACGGTTACGGTTAGGGTTAGGTTTAGGGTTAGGTGTAGGGTTAGAGTTAGGGTTAGTGTTAGGTTTAGGGTTAGGGTTAGGATTAGGATTAGGGTTAGGGTTGGTATTAGGGTTACGGTTATGGTTAGGGTTAGGGTTAGGTTTATGGTCAGGTTTAGGATTAGGGTAGGGTTAGGGTTAGGGTCAGGTTTAGGTTTAGGTTTTGGGTTTTGTTAGGGTTAGGGTTACGGTTATGGTTAGGGTTAGGGTTATGGTTAGGGTTACGATTAGGGTTACGGTTTGTGTTAGCGTTAGGGTTATGTTCAGGGTTAGGGTTAGGTTTAGGGTTAGGGTTAGGGTTACGGTTAGGGTTAGGGTTAGGGTTAGGGGTAGCGTTAAGCTTAGGGTTAGAATTAGGTTTAGTTTTAGGATTAGGGTTAGGGTTATGTTAGGGTTAGGGTTAGCGTTATGGTTAGGTTTAGGTTTTGGTTTAGGTTGAGACTTAAGGTTAGGTTTATGTTAGGTTTATGGTTTAATATTAGAATTAGGGTTAGGGTTAGGTTTTAGGGTTAGGTTTAGGGTTAGCATTAGGATTAGGTTTAGGGTTAGTTTTAGGGTCAGGTTTAGGGTTAGGTTTTGTTTTTTTTTAGGGTTAAGTTTAGGGTTATGGTTAGGTTTAGGGTTAGGGTTTGCGTTAGGGTTAGGGAAAAATTTAGGGTTAGGGTTACGGTTAGGGTTAGGTTTAGGTTTAGGTTGAGACTTAAGTTTAAGTTTATGTTAGGGTTAGGGTTAGGTTTAGGATTAGGGTTAGGGTTAGGGTTAGTGTTAGGGTTAGGTTTAGGGTTAGGGTTAGGGTTAGGATTAGGGTTAGGGTTAGGGTTATGTTAGGGTCAGGGTTAGGGTAAGGGTTAGGGTTAGGGTTAAGTTTACGGTTAGGTTTAGAGTTAGTGATACATTTATTGTTACGGTTATAGTTTTTGATCTGTTAGGTTTAGGATTAGAGTAAGGGTTAGGGTTATGGTTAGGGTTAGGGTTTTGTTAGGGTTAGCGTTAGGTTTAGGGTTAGGGTTTCTTTAGGGTTAGGGTTGGGGTAGGGTTAGGTTTAGGGTTAGGGTTAGGGTTAGTGTTCTTTTAGGGTTAGGGCTAGGGTTAGGGTTTTGTTAAGGTTAGCCTTAGACTTAGGGTTCCGTTAGGGTTAGGGTTAGGGTTAAGTTTAGGTTTAGGTTTAGCGTTAGGGTTAGGGTTTGGATTACGGTTCGGCTTAGGTTTTGGGTTAGGGTTAGGGTTTTGTTAGGGTTAGGGTTAGGGTTCGTGTTAGGTTTAGGTTTAGGGTTAGGGTTAGGGTTAGGGTTAGGGTTAGGTTTAGGGTTAGCGTTAAGCTTGGGGTTAGAATTAGGTTTAGTCTTAGGATTATGGTTAGGGTTATGTTAGGGGTAGGGTTAGGGTTAGGGTTAGGGTTAGTGTTCTTTTAGGGTTAGGGCTAGGGTTAGGGTTTTGTTAAGGTTAGCCTTAGACTTAGGGTTCCGTTAGGGTTAGGGTTAGGGTTAAGTTTAGGTTTAGGTTTAGCGTTAGGGTTAGGGTTTGGATTACGGTTCGGCTTAGGTTTTGGGTTAGGGTTAGGGTTTTGTTAGGGTTAGGGTTAGGGTTCGTGTTAGGTTTAGGTTTAGGGTTAGGGTTAGGGTTAGGGTTAGGGTTAGGTTTAGGGTTAGCGTTAAGCTTGGGGTTAGAATTAGGTTTAGTCTTAGGATTATGGTTAGGGTTATGTTAGGGGTAGGGTTAGGGTTAGGGTTAGGCATAGGTTTATGGTTAGGTTTAGGTTTAGGGTTAGGGGAAGTGTTAGGTTTAGGGTTAGCGTTATGGTTAGGTTTAGGTTTAGGTTTAGGTTGAGACTTAAGGTTAGGTTTATGTTAGGTTTATGGTTTAATTTTAGAATTAGGGTAAGGGTTAGGTTTTAGGGTTAGGTTTAGGGTTAGCGTTAGGATTAGGTTTAGGGTTAGTTTTAGGGTCAGGTTTAGTGTTAGGTTTTGGGTTTTTTTAGGGTTAAGTTTAGGGTTATGTTTAGGTTTAGGGTTAGGGTTAGCGTTAGGGTTAGGCAAAGATTTAGGGTTAGGGTTAGGGTTACGGTTAGGGTTAGGTTTAGGTTTAGGTTGAGACTTAAGGTTAAGTTTATGTTAGGGTTAGGGTTAGGTTTAGGATTAGGGTTAGGGTTAGGGTTAGGGTTAGGTTTAGGGTTAGGGTTAGGGTTAGGATTAGGGTTAGGGATAGGGTTATGTTAGGGTCAGGGTTAGGGTAAGGGTTAGGGTTAGGGTTAGGGTAAGGGTTAGTGTTAGGGTTAAGTTTACGGTTAGGTTTAGAGTTAGTGATACATTTATTGTTACGGTTATGGTTTTTGATCTGTTAGGTTTAGGATTAGAGTAAGGGTTAGGCTTATGGTTAGGGTTAGGGTTTTGTTAGGGTTAGCGTTACGTTTAGGGTTAGGGTTTCGTTAGGGTTAGGGTTAGGGCAAGGGTTAGGTTTAGGGTTAGGGTTAGGGTTAGGTTTAGGGTTAGGGTTAGGGTTAGTGTTCTTTTAGGGTTAGGGCTAGGGTTAGGGTTTTGTTAGGGTTAGCGTTAGGCTTAGGGGTAGGGTTCCGTTAGGGTTAGGGTTAGGGTTAGCGTTAGGGTTAGGATTACGTTTGGGTTAGCGTTAGGATTAGGATTAGGATTACAGTTCGGTTTATGTTTTGGGTTAGGAATAGGCTTTTTTTAGACTTAGAGTTAGGGTTAGGTTTAGGTTTAGGG
>NC_140320.1:0-220000 GCF_964211825.1 Aythya ferina | reverse complement strand
AGGATTAGGGTTAGGGTTAGGGTTTTGGTTAGGGTTTGGGTTAGGTTAGGGGTAGGGTTAAGGTTAGGGTTAGGGTTAGGGTTACGATTAGGTTAGGGTTAGGGTTAGATATAGGGTTAGGGCTAGGGTTAGTTTTGGGTTATGTTCACGGTTAGGGTTATTGTTAGTGTTAGGATTAGGTTTAGGGTTAGTCTTAGGGTTTGGTTTATGTTTTTTTTAGGGTTAGCGTTAGTGTTAGTTTTAAGTTTACGCTTAGGTTTAGGGTTAGAGTTAGTTTTAGGGTTAGGGTTAGGGTTAGAGTTATGGTTCTGTTAGGGTTAGGGTTAGGGTTAGGGTTAAGTTTAGCATTAGGTTTAGGGTTAGCATTAGCATTAGTGTTAGGTATAATGTTAGGGTTAGGGTTAGGGTTTTGTTAGGTTTAGGGTTACGGTTACCGTTAGGGTTACGGTTAGCGTTATGTTAGGGTTATTGTTAGTGTTATGTTAGAGTTAGGGTTAGGTTTAGTGTTAGGTTAGGGTTTGGGTTACGGTTAGTTTTACGGATACGGTTAGGGTTACGTTTAGGGTTAGGTTTCTGTTACGGTTAGGTTTCAGGTTAGGGTTAGGGTTAGGGTTAGGGTTAGGGTTACGGTTAGGTTATGGTAGGGTTAGGGTTAGGGTTAGGTTAGCGTTAGAGTTAGGGTTAGTAGTAGGATTATGTTTAGGTTATGGGTAGTGTTAGGGTTAGGGTTAGGGTGAGCTTTAGGGTTAAGGTTAGGGTTAGGGTTAGTGTTATGTCAAGGGTTTGGGTTCTGTTGGGATTATGGTCAGGGTTAGGGTTAGGATTAGGGTAAGGGTTAGGGTTAGGGTTAGGTTTAGGGTTAGGGTTAGGGTTAGGGTTAGGGTTACGGTTAGGTTAGGGTTAGGGTTAGTGTTAGTTTTAGGGTTAGGGTTAGGGTTACGGTTAGGATTAAAGATACGGTTAGGGTTTCTTTTAGGGTTAGGTTTCTGTTAGGGTTAGGTTTAGGGTTAGGTTTAGCGTTAGGGTTAGCTTTAGTGTTAGGTTTAGGGCTAGGGTTAGGGTTTGGTTTAGGGTTAGGGTTAAGGTTAGTGTTAGGGTTACGGTTATGGTTAGGGATAAGGTTAGGTTTACGTTTAGGGTGAGGTTTAGGTTTACGGTTAGGGCTAGGGATACGGTTTGGGTTACCGTTAGGTTTAGGGTTCTGTTAGGTTTCAGTTTAGGGTTATGGTTAGGTTAGGGTTAGGGTTAGGGTTAATGTTTGGGTTAGGGTTAGGGTTCTGTTAGCGTTAGGTTTAGGGTTATGGTTAGGGTTAGGGCTTGGTTCAGGATTAGTGTTAGGGTTAGGGTCAGGCTTAGGGTTAGGTTCATGTTTAGGATTTGGGTTAGGATTAGTGTTAGGGTTAGGGTTAGGATTTCGGTTGGGGTTACGGTTAGTGTTATGGTTAGGGTTAGGGTAATGTTTCGGTTAGGGTTAGTGTTAGGGTTTGGTTTAGGGTTAGGGTTGTCTTATCTTCAAGGTTAGTGTTACGGTTATTGTTACCGTCAAGTTTAGGGTTATGGCTAGGGTTAGGGTTACGGTTAGGGTGATGGTTAGGGTTAGGTTTAGTGTTCAGTTAGGGTCAGGTTTAGGATTATGGTTAGGGTTAGGGTTAGGGTTAGGTTTAGGTTTAGGTTAGTTTAGGGTTAGCGTTATGGTTATGGTTGGGATTTGAGTTAGAGTTTAGGGTTCTTTTAGGGTTAGCGTTAGGGTTAGGGTTAGTTTTAGCGTTAGGGTTAGGGTTAGCATTAGCATTATGGCTTAGGTATAGTGTTAGGGTTAGTGTTAGGGTTTTGGTAGGGTTAAGGTTAGGTTTAGCGTTATGCAAGGGTAAGGGTTTTGTTGGGATTAGGGTCAGGGTTAGGGTTAGGGTTAGGGTAAGGTTTAGGGTTAGGGTTAGGTTTAGGGTTAGGCTTACGGTTAGGTTTAGGGTTAGGGTTATGATTAGGGGTAGGTTTAGTGTTAGTTTTAGGGTTAGGGTTGTGGTTAGGGTTAGGGATACGGTTAGGGTTTCGTTTAGGGTTACGTTTAGGGTTAGGGTTAGGGTTAGGGATACGGTTTGGGTTACCGTTAGGGTTAGGGTTCTGTTAGGTTTCGGGTTAGGGTTAGGGTTATGGTTACCGTTATGTTTAGGGTTACGTTCATGGTTAGGTTTAGTGTTCTGTTAGGGTTAGGTTTACGGTTAGGGTTAGGGTTAGTGTTAGGGTTAGGGTTAGGATTACGGTTAAGCTTAGGTTTAGGGTTAGGTTTAGGATTAGTGTCATGGTTAGGGTTAGGGTCAAGTTTCGGGGTAGGTTAGTGTTAGGGTTATGGTTGTGGTTAGGGTTAGGATTTGGGTTAGAGTTAGGGTTCTGTAAGGGTTAAGGTTAGGGTTATGGTTAGGGTTAGGGTTAGGGTTAGCGTTAGGGTTAGTGTTAGCATTAGCGTTAGGCTTAGGTAGAGGTTTAGGCTTAGGGTTAAGGGTTCGTTAGGGTTAGGGTTAGGGTTATTTTTAGGGTTACGGTTAGTGTTTTGTTAGGGTTAGGGTTATGGTTATGTTAGGGTTAGGGTTAGGGTTTGGGTTACATTAGGGTAGGGTTAGGTTTAGGGTTAGCGTTAGTGTTAGAGTTAGTGTTAGGTTTAGGGTTAGGGTTAGGGTTACATTTATGTTAGGTTTAGGGTTAGGGTTAGGTTAGTGTTAGGGTTAGGGTTAGGTTTAGGATTAGGGTTAGTGGTAGGTTATGGTTAGGGTTAGGGTTACGGTTAGGATTAGGGTTATTGTTAGGGTTAGTTTTATGGTAAGGTTTAGCGTTCTGTTGGGATTAGGGTTAGGGTTAGGGATCGACTTAGATTTAGGGTTACAGAATCACAGAATCACAGAATTTTCTAGGTTGGAAGAGACCTCAAGGTCATCGAGTCCAACCTCCAACCTAACGCTAACAGCCCTCCACTAAACCATATACCTAAGCTCTACATCTAAGCGTCTTTTGAAGACTTCCAGGGATGGTGACTCCACCACTTCCCTGGGCAGCAGCCGTTAGGGTTAGGGTTGGGGTAGAGTTAGTGTTAGGGTTAGGATTAGGGTTAGCGTTATGGTTAGAGTTAGGGTTAGGGTTCTGTTACGGTTAGGGTTAGGGTTAATGTTAGGTTTAGGATTAAGTTTGGGTTAGGATTAGGGTTAGGCTTAGGGTTATGGTTATTGTTAGGGTTTGGGTTCGGGTTTGGGTTCTGGTTAGTGTTAGTGTTAGTGTTATGTTAGGTTTAGGGATAGGGTTGGGGTTAAGGTTAGAGTGTTAGGGTTAGATCTGCTCTCAGCCGTTAGGATTAGGTTTAGGGTTAGGGTTAGTTTTATGTTAGGGTTAGGTTTAGGGTAAGGGTTAGGGTTAGGTTTAGCGTTAGTGTTCCGGTTAGGGTTAGGTTAGGGTTAGGGTTAGGGTTTGAGCGTTAGGTTTAGATCCGCGGGCAGCCGTTAGGGTTAGGGTTAGGGTTAGGGTTGTGTTAGTTTTAGGTTAGGGGTAGGTTTAGTTTCTGACTATAGTAACTAGACCATCCAATAAAAATCATGTTTATTGTCTTTAGCAAAGGAATGGCTTCTATATCATCAATTAATTGTACATGCCCTTGGAAAAAGCCAAGGCAATACCTCCCTTGCTTGGAGCTGTATCCAAACGCAGTTATGTATACAATCTGTAGCAGCAGCTATTATTAGAGAGGGTGAAGGAGGAACTTTGCCCACTGAAATTCGAAAATTTATTTGGGATAATGCTTCAGAATTTGAAAAAGTTTTTCAAGCATGGTGGCAATTAGTCAAGTTTACCCTTTATGCAGAAAATGATCAAATTGTTGCCTTTATACTTACTATAAGTAATGCCACCGTATACAATGTATAGCCAATCATTGCATTAGGACTCAATCATAATGGAACTATACTTTATACTAAAGGGCATAAAGTATGGGCCCATCAAAAGGGAGGAAAGTGGCAAACAATTGATGTAAATGCATGTATTGTGTTTGAACAAAAAGGTTTCATCTGTGAAAGTAACACGCTGGGATCCCAGGACATTTGTCTTGAGACTGAGCAAAATATTTGCCACTTTGAGATACATCCTAATGAAACCCTTGAAACTGTACTTGTATATATTGGGAAAGGTTGTGTTTGCATGAGAAGTCATTGTGATTCTATAGTCGTAGATAATGCTGTGGTAGGTACCAGTAATCACTCTAATGTTTGTGTTTGCAATTTTACCAAAATCTCACCCATATCACACTATCAGGTAGACCTGCGCAACAGGTATAAGGCCCTGGAGGCCGAAAGGCAATCGATGGATGGAAAAGGCTACAATCCCCCTCCACCAGAGATATTGGCAGGGTTGGAAAAGCCAACCCCACCGTATAGTGACCACAGGCAGCAGGAAGAAAAGGTGTGTTTTAGTTGTGGGTGATTTATCAATCAGCGGAACAGAGGGTCCAATATGTAGAAGGGACCCTCCTCTAAGGGAAATCTGCTGCCTTCCTGGGACCTGGGTTAGGACATCACAAGGAGGCTTCCCAGCTTGGTTAAACCATCAGACTATTACCGATTGCTCGTCCTATATCTGGGAGGAGAAGGAGTGGCAACGCATAGCCTGTGAGCAATCAAAAAGGACTTCAAGGACTTGTCAATTTGTAAAAACTACACGAAAAGCAACGGAAACCCCAAAACACGTCAAAAACACCCCAAAAGCGAACCGGATCAGAAGAAAAAACGTGATTTAACACCAAAAAAACACTTAAACCTACCTGACATTCTCCTAAATGTACAATCCACTCCCAACCAGCAGAAAACCCAATGGAAACCCAACAAAACCCAACAGAGACATCAAAACACGTCAAAAATACCCCAAACAAGTCCGGGATAACCACCAAAAACAGAAGAAAACCCCAAAACCATAGATCCACCCCAAAAACACCCTAAACCTACATGATATTCTCCAAAACCCACAATCTACACTTTTCCACCATGATGACAACGGAAAACCAAACGAAACCCAACGCAGACCCCAAAACACGTCAAAAACACCCCAAAAAAGAACGGGATCAACACAAAAAATGAAAGAAAACCCCAAAAGCCATAGATCCAATCCCCAAAATCCCCCTAAACCTACCTGATGTTCTCCAAATCACAAAGTCCACTCCCTACCACCATAAAACCCATTAGGAACTCAACGAAACACAACGGAAACCCCAAAAACACCTCAAAAACACCCCAAAAGCGAAACGGATCAGAAGAAAAAACATGATTTAACCACCCAAAAACCCTTAAACCAACCTGATGTTCTCCAAAACCCACAATCCACTCCTATTTAACATAATGACCAACAAGAACCGAACAAAACCCAACGGAGACCCCAAGACACGTCAAGAACACGCCCAAACAAAACGGGACCACCCTAAAAAACAGAAGAAAACCTAAAAAACAGAAGAAATTTCACAAAACCATAGATTCACCCCCCCTCAAAATAACTTAAACTCACCCATGTTCTCCAAAACCCACAATTTAACATTTTCCACCATGATGACCAATGAGAAACGAAAAAAACCCATCGGAGACCCCCATACACCTCATAAACTTCCCAAAAAAGAACGGGACAACACCAAAAAACAGAAGAAAACCCCCAAAACCATGACTCTGCCCCAAAAGTCCCCCTAAACCTACCTGATGCTCTCCAAAACCCACAATCTACACTTTTCCACCATGATGACCAACAAGAACCAAAATAAAACCCAACGGAGACCCCAAAACACGTCAAAAACACGCCAAAAAAGAACTGCATCACACCAAAACTGGAAGAAAATCCCCAAATACCATAGATCCACCCCAAAACCACCGTAAACCTACCTGAAGTTCTCCAAAACCCGCAATTTACAATTTTCCACCACCATGACCACAGAAAACCCAACGAAACCCAACAGAGACCCCAAAACACGTCAAAATCACCCCAAACAAGAACGGCATCACCCCCAAAACTGGAAGAAAATCCCCCAAAATCATGGATCCACCCAAAAACCACCCTAAACCTACCTGATGTTCTCCAAAACCCACAATTTAACCTGTTCCTCCATGATGACCACGGAAAACCCAACGAAACCCAATGGAGACCACAAAACACGTCAAAAACACCCCAAAAAAGAACTGCATCACCCCAAAAAACAGAAGAAAACCCCATATACCATGAATCCACCCCAAAAGACCCCCTAAACCTACCTGATGTTCTCCAAAACTGGAAGAAAATCCCCAAATACCATAGATCCACCCCAAAAACACCGTAAACCAACCTGAGTTCTCCAAAACCCGCAATTTACACTTTTCCACCACCATGACCACAGAAAACCCAACGAAACCCAACGGAGACCACAAAACACGTCAAAATCACCCCAAACAAGAACGGCATCACCCCCAAAAACGAAAGAAAATCCCCCAAAACCATGGATCCACCCCAAAACCACCCTAAACCTACCTGATGTTCTCCAAAACCCACAATTTAACCTGTTCCTCCATGATGACCACTCCACAACGGGATCAATCCAAAAACAGAAGAAAACCCTAAGAAACAGAAGAAATCCCCCAAGACCATAGATTCACCCCAAAAAAGAACAGGATCAACACAAAAAACGAAAGAAATCCCCAAATACCATAGATCCACCCCAAAACAACCCTAAACCTACCTGATGTTCTCCAAAACCCACAATTTACAATTTTACACCATGATGACCAACGAGAACGAAACAAACACAACGGAGACCCCCAAACACCTCAAAAATTTCCCAAAAAAGAACGGGACCACCCCAAGAAACAGAAGGAAACCCCAAAAAACATGACTCTGCCCCAAAAGTTCCCCTAAACCTACCTGATATTCTCCAAAACCCACAACCTTCACTTTTCCACTACCATGACAATGGAAAACCCAGCAAAACACAACGGAGACCCCAAAAAGTCAAAAACACGCCAAAAAAGAACTGCAGCACCCAAAAAAAACAGAAAAAAAAGCTCAAATACAATGAATCCACACCAAAAGTCCCCTAAACCTACCTGAAGTTCTCCAAAACCCACAATCTACACTTTTCCACCACCATGACCACGGAAAACCCAACAAAAACCAACAGAGACCCCAAAACACGTCAAAAACACCCCAAAAAAGAATGGGATCAACCCAAAAACGAAAGAAAATTCCCCAAAACCATGGATCCACCCCAAAACCACCCTAAACCGACCTGACGTTCTCCAAAACCCACAATTTAACCTGTTCCTCCATGATGACCACGGAAAACCCAACGAAACCCAATGGAGACCACAAAACACGTCAAAAACACCCCAAAAAAGAACTGCATCACCCCAAAAAACAGAAGAAAACCCCATATACCATGAATCTGCCCCAAAAGTCACCCTAAACCGACCTGACATTCTCCAAAACCCACAATCTACACTTTTCCACCACGATGACAACGGAAAACCCAACGAAACCCAATGGAGACCACAAAACACGTCAAAAACACCCCAAAAAAGAACTGCATCACCCCAAAAAAACAGAAGAAAACCCATATACCATAGATCCACCCCAAAAGTCCCCTTAAACCTACCTGAAGTTCTCCAAAACCCACAATCTACACTTTTCCACCATGATGACCACGGAAAACCCAACAAAACCCAACGGAGACTACAAAACACGTCAAAAACAACCCAAAAAAGAACAGGATCAACACAAAAAATGAAAGAAAACCCCAAAAGCCATAGATCCACCCCAAAAGTCCCCCTAAACCTACCTGATGTTCTCCAAATCCCAAAGTCCACTCCCAACCACCAGAAAACCCATTAGGAACTTAACGAAACGCAACGGAAACGCCAAAACACCTCAAAAACACCCCAAAAGCGAACAGGATCAGAAGAAAAAACGTGATTTAACCCCCAAATAACCCTTAAACCTACCTGATGTTCTCCTAAATGTACAATCCACTCCCAACCACCAGAAAACCTGATGGAAACCCAACAAAACCCAACGGAAACCCCAAAACACGTCAAAACCACCCCAAAATAACTGGATCAGAAGAAAAAAAAAACCAAAACTATGAATTTCCTCCCAAAAACACCCTAAACTCACTTGATCTTCTTCAAAACCCACAATCCACTCCCATTTACCTTAACGACCAACGAGAACCCAACAAAATCCAACGGAGAACCCAAAAACGTCAAAAACACCCCCAAAAAAGAACTGGTTCAACCCCAAAAAGAAAGAAAACCCCAAAAGCCATAGATCCACACCAAAAATCCCCCTAAACCTACCTGATGTTCTCCAAAACCCACAATTTACCATTTTCCACCATGATGACCAACGAGAAGCCAACTAAATCCCAACGGAGACCCCAAAACACGTCAAAAACACGCCAAAAAAGAACGGGATCACACCCAAAACTGGAAGAAAATCCCCAAATACCATAGATCCACCCCAAAAACACCGTAAACCTACCTGAAGTTCTCCAAAACCCGCAATTTACAATTTTCCACCACCATGACCACAGAAAACCCAACAAAACCCAACAGAGACCCCAAAATACGTCAAAATCACCCCAAACAAGAACGGCATCACCCCCTAAAACGAAAGAAAATCCCCCAAAACCATGGATCCACCCCAAAACCACCCTAAACCTACCTGATGTTCTCCAAAACCCACAATTTAACCTGTTCCTCCATGATGACCACTCCACAACGGGATCAATCCAAAAACAGAAGAAAACCCTAAGAAACAGAAGAAATCCCCCAAGACCATAGATTCACCCCAAAAAAGAACAGGATCAACACAAAAAACGAAAGAAATCCCCAAATACCATAGATCCACCCCAAAACAACCCTAAACCTACCTGATGTTCTCCAAAACCCACAATTTACAATTTTACACCATGATGACCAACGAGAACGAAACAAACACAACGGAGACCCCCAAACACCTCAAAAATTTCCCAAAAAAGAACGGGACCACCCCAAGAAACAGAAGGAAACCCCAAAAAACATGACTCTGCCCCAAAAGTTCCCCTAAACCTACCTGATATTCTCCAAAACCCACAACCTTCACTTTTCCACTACCATGACAATGGAAAACCCAGCAAAACACAACGGAGACCCCAAAAAGTCAAAAACACGCCAAAAAAGAACTGCATCACCCAAAAAAAACAGAAAAAAAAGCTCAAATACAATGAATCCACCCCAAAAGTCCCCTAAACCTACCTGAAGTTCTCCAAAACCCACAATCTACACTTTTCCACCACCATGACCACGGAAAACCCAACAAAACCCAACAGAGACCACAAAACACGTCAAAAACACCCCAAAAAAGAATGGGATCAACCCAAAAACGAAAGAAAATTCCCCAAAACCATGGATCCACCCCAAAACCACCCTAAACCGACCTGACGTTCTCCAAAACCCACAATTTAACCTGTTCCTCCATGATGACAACGGAAAACCCAACGAAACCCAATGGAGACCACAAAACACGTCAAAAACACCCCAAAAAAGAACTGCATCACCCCAAAAAAACAGAAGAAAACCCCATATACCATAGATCCACCCCAAAAGTCCCCTTAAACCTACCTGAAGTTCTCCAAAACCCACAATCTACACCTTTCCACCATGATGACCACGGAAAACCCAACAAAACCCAACGGAGACTACAAAACACGTCAAAAACAACCCAAAAAAGAACAGGATCAACACAAAAAATGAAAGAAAACCCCAAAAGCCATAGATCCACCCCAAAAGTCCCCCTAAACCTACCTGATGTTCTCCAAATCCCAAAGTCCACTCCCAACCACCAGAAAACCCATTAGGAACTTAACGAAACGCAACGGAAACGCCAAAACACCTCAAAAACACCCCAAAAGCGAACAGGATCAGAAGAAAAAACGTGATTTAACGCCCAAATAACCCTTAAACCTACCTGATGTTCTCCTAAATGTACAATCCACTCCCAACCACCAGAAAACAAGATGGGAACCCAACAAAACCCAACGGAAACCCCAAAACACGTCAAAACCACCCCAAAATAACTGGATCAGAAGAAAAAAAAAACCAAAACTATGAATTTCCTCCCAAAAACACCCTAAACTCACTTGATCTTCTTCAAAACCCACAATCCACTCCCATTTACCTTAACGACCAACGAGAACCCAACAAAATCCAACGGAGAACCCAAAAACGTCAAAAACACCCCCAGAAAAGAACTGGTTCAACCCCAAAAAGAAAGAAAACCCCAAAAGCCATAGATCCACACCAAAAATCCCCCTAAACCTACCTGATGTTCTCCAAAACCCACAATTTACCATTTTCCACCATGATGACCAACGAGAAGCCAACTAAATCCCAACGGAGACCCCAAAACACGTCAAAAACACGCCAAAAAAGAACGGGATCACACCCAAAACTGGAAAAAAATCCCCAAATACCATAGATCCATCCCCAAAACACCGTAAACCTACCTGAAGTTCTCCAAAACCCGCAATTTACAATTTTCCACCACCATGACCACAGAAAACCCAACGAAACCCAACAGAGACCCCAAAACACGTCAAAATCACCCCAAACAAGAACGGCATCACCCCCAAAACTGGAAGAAAATCCCCCAAAATCATGGATCCACCCAAAAACCACCCTAAACCTACCTGATGTTCTCCAAAACCCACAATTTACAATTTTACACCATGATGACCAACGAGAACGACACAAACACAACGGAGAACCCCAAACACCTCGAAAATTTCCCAAAAAAGAACGGGACCACCCCAAGAAACAGAAGGAAACCCCAAAAAACATGACTCTGCCCCAAAAGTTCCCCTAAACCTACCTGATATTCTCCAAAACCCACAACCTTCACTTTTCCACTACCATGACAATGGAAAACCCAGCAAAACACAACGGAGACCCCAAAAAGTCAAAAACACGCCAAAAAAGAACTGCATCACCCAAAAAAAAACAGAAAAAAAAGCCAAATAGAACGAATCCACACCAAAAGTCCCCTAAACCTGCCTGAAGTTCTCCAAAACCCACAATCTACACTTTTCCACCACCATGACCACGGAAAACCCAACAAAACCCAACAGAGACCACAAAACACGTCAAAAACACCCCAAAAAAGAATGGGATCAACCCAAAAACGAAAGAAAATTCCCCAAAACCATGGATCCACCCCAAAACCACCCTAAACCGACCTGACGTTCTCCAAAACCCACAATTTAACCTGTTCCTCCATGATGACAACGGAAAACCCAACAAAAATCAACGGAGACCCCAAAACACGTCAGAAACACCCCAAAAAAGAACTGCATCACCCCAAAAAACAGAAGAAAACTCCAAATACCATAGATCCACCCCAAAAGTCCCCCTAAACCTACCTGAAGTTCTCCAAAACCCACAATCTACACTTTTCCACCATGATGACCACGGAAAACCCAACAAAACCCAACGGAGACTACAAAACACGTCAAAAACAACCCAAAAAAGAACAGGATCAACACAAAAAATGAAAGAAAACCCCAAAAGCCACAGATCCACCCCAAAAGTCCCCCTAAACCTACCTGATGTTCTCCAAATCCCAAAGTCCACTCCCAACCACCAGAAAACCCATTAGGAACTTAACGAAACGCAACGGAAACGCCAAAACACCTCAAAAACACCCCAAAAGCGAACAGGATCAGAAGAAAAAACGTGATTTAACCCCCAAATAACCCTTAAACCTACCTGATGTTCTCCTAAATGTACAATCCATTCCCAACCACCAGAAAACAAGATGGAAACCCAACAAAACCCAATGGAAACCCCAAAACACGTCAAAACCACCCCAAAATAACTGGATCAGAAGAAAAAAAAAACCAAAACTATGAATTTCCTCCCAAAAACACCCTAAACTTACTTGATCTTCTTCAAAACCCACAATCCACTCCCATTTACCTTAACGACCAACGAGAACCCAACAAAATCCAACGGAGAACCCAAAAACGTCAAAAACACCCCCAAAAAAGAACTGGTTAAACCCCAAAAAGAAAGAAAACCCCAAAAGCCATAGATCCACACCAAAAATCCCCCTAAACCTACCTGATGTTCTCCAAAACCCACAATTTACCATTTTCCACCATGATGACCAACGAGAAGCCAACTAAATCCCAACGGAGACCCCAAAACACGTCAAAAACACGCCAAAAAAGAACGGGATCACACCCAAAACTGGAAGAAAATCCCCAAATACCATAGATCCACCCCAAAAACACCGTAAACCAACCTGAGTTCTCCAAAACCCGCAATTTACACTTTTCCACCACCATGACCACAGAAAACCCAACAAAACCCAACGGAGACCCCAAAACACGTCAAAAACAACCCAAAAAAGAACGGCATCACCCCCAAAACTGGAAGAAAATCCCCCAAAATCATGGATCCACCCAAAAACCACCCTAAACCTACCTGATGTTCTCCAAAACCCACAATTTAACCTGTTCCTCCATGATGACCACGGAAAACCCAACGAAACCCAATGGAGACCACAAAACACGTCAAAAACACCCCAAAAAAGAACTGCATCACCCCAAAAAACAGAAGAAAACCCCATATACCATGAATCCACCCCAAAAGACCCCCTAAACCTACCTGATGTTCTCCAAAACTGGAAGAAAATCCCCAAATACCATAGATCCACCCCAAAAACACCGTAAACCAACCTGAGTTCTCCAAAACCCGCAATTTACACTTTTCCACCACCATGACCACAGAAAACCCAACGAAACCCAACGGAGACCACAAAACACGTCAAAATCACCCCAAACAAGAACGGCATCACCCCCAAAAACGAAAGAAAATCCCCCAAAACCATGGATCCACCCCAAAACCACCCTAAACCTACCTGATGTTCTCCAAAACCCACAATTTAACCTGTTCCTCCATGATGACCACTCCACAACGGGATCAATCCAAAAACAGAAGAAAACCCTAAGAAACAGAAGAAATCCCCCAAGACCATAGATTCACCCCAAAAAAGAACAGGATCAACACAAAAAACGAAAGAAATCCCCAAATACCATAGATCCACCCCAAAACAACCCTAAACCTACCTGATGTTCTCCAAAACCCACAATTTACAATTTTACACCATGATGACCAACGAGAACGAAACAAACACAACGGAGACCCCCAAACACCTCAAAAATTTCCCAAAAAAGAATGGGACCACCCCAAGAAACAGAAGGAAACCCCAAAAAACATGACTCTGCCCCAAAAGTTCCCCTAAACCTACCTGATATTCTCCAAAACCCACAACCTTCACTTTTCCACTACCATGACAATGGAAAACCCAGCAAAACACAACGGAGACCCCAAAAAGTCAAAAACACGCCAAAAAAGAACTGCATCACCCAAAAAAAACAGAAAAAAAGCCAAATACAACGAATCCACACCAAAAGTCCCCTAAACCTGCCTGAAGTTCTCCAAAACCCACAATCTACACTTTTCCACCACCATGACCACGGAAAACCCAACAAAACCCAATGGAGACCACAAAACACGTCAAAAACACCCCAAAAAAGAACTGCATCACCCCAAAAAACAGAAGAAAACCCCATATACCATGAATCTGCCCCAAAAGTCACCCTAAACCGACCTGACATTCTCCAAAACCCACAATCTACACTTTTCCACCACGATGACAACGGAAAACCCAACAAAACCCAACGGAGACCCCAAAACACGTCAAAAACACCCCAAAAAAGAACTGCATCACCCCAAAAAACAGAAGAAAACTCCAAATACCATAGATCCACCCCAAAAGTCCCCCTAAACCTACCTGAAGTTCTCCAAAACCCACAATCTACACTGTTCCACCATGATGACCACGGAAAACCCAACGAAACCCAATGGAGACCCCAAAACACGTCAAAAACACCCCCAAAAAGAACGGGATCAACAGAAAAAATGAAAGAAAACCCCAAAAGCCATAGATCCACCCCAAAAGTCCCCCTAAACCTACCTGATGTTCTCCAAATCCCAAAGTCCACTCCCAACCACCAGAAAACCCATTAGGAACTCAATGAAACGCAACGGAAACTCCAAAACACCTCAAAAACACCCCAAAAGCGAACACGATCAGAAGAAAAAACGTGATTTAACGCCCAAATAACCCTTAAACCTACCTGATGTTCTCCTCAATCTACAACCCACTCCCAACCACCAGAAAACCCAAGGGAAACCCAACAAAACCCAACGGAGACCCCAAAACACGTCAAAAACACCCCCAAAAAAGAACGGGATCACTCCAAAAACAGAAGAAAACCCTAAAAAACAGAAGAAATCCCCCAAAACCATTGATTCACCCCAAAAAAGAACAGAATCAACACAACAAACGAAAGAAAACCCCAAATACCATAGATCCACCCCAAAACAACCCTAAACCTACCTGATGTTCTCCAAAACACACAATTTACAATTTTACACCATGATGACCAACGAGAACGCAACAAAACCCAACAGAGACCCCCAAACACCTCAAAAATTTCCCAAAAAACAACGGGACCACCCCAAGAAACAGAAGGAAACCCCAAAAAAACATGACTCTGCCCCAAAAGTCCCCCTAAACCTACCCGATGCTCTCCAAAAACCCACAATTTACACTTTTCCACCATGATGACCAACAAGAACCCAACTAAAACCCAATGGAGACCCCAAAACATGTCAAAAACACGCTAAAAAAGGAACTGCATCACCCAAAAAACAGAAGAAAAGCCCAAATACCATGAATCCACCCCAAAAGTCCCCTAAACCTACCTGAAGTTCTCCAAAACCCACAATCTACACTTTTCCAACACCATGACCACGGAAATCCCAACGAAACCCAATGGAGACCACAAAACACGTCAAAAACACCCCAAAAAAGAACTGCGTCACCCCAAAAAACAGAAGAAAACCCCATATACCATGAATCCACCCCAAAAGACCCCCTAAACCTACCTGATGTTCTCCAAAACCCACAATCTACACTTTTCCACCACGATGACAACAAAAAACCCAACAAAACCCATCAGAGACCCCAAAACACGTCAAAAACACACCAAACAAGAACGGAATCACCCCCAAAACTGGAAGAAAACCCCAAATACAATAGATCCACCCCAAAACCACCCTAAACCTACCTGATGTTCTCCTCAATCTACAATCCACTCCCAACCACCAGAAAACCCAAGGGAAACCCAACAAAACCCAACGGGACCCCAAAACACGTCAAAAACACCCCAAAAAAGAACTGGATCAGAAAACAAAAACAAAAACAAAAACAAGAACTATGAATTTTCCCCCAAAACAAGCCTAAACTCACCTGATCTTCTCCAAATCCCACATTTCACTCCCATTCACCATCATGACCAACAAGAACCCAACGAAAACCCATGAAGAACGCAAAACACCTCAAACCACCCCACAATCAAAACAAAATGCAACGGAGAACCCAAAACACGTCAAAAACACCCCAGAAGAGAACGGGACCACCCCAAAAAACAGAAGAAAACCATAAAAAAGAGAAGAAATCCCCCAAAACCATAGATTCATCCCCCCAAAAAACCTTAAACTCACCTGATGTTCTCCAAAACCCAAAATCTACACTTTTCTACACCATGACAACGGAAAACCCAACAAAACCCAACGGAGACCCCAAAACACGTCAAAAACAACCCAAAAAAGAACTGCATCACCCCAAAAAAGAGAAGAAAACCCCAAATACCATAGATCCACCACAAAAGTCCTCCTAAACCTACCTGAAGTTCTCCCAAACCCACAATCTACACTGTTCCACCATGATGACCACGGAAAACCCAACGAAACCCAATGGAGACCCCAAAACACGTCAAAAACACCCCCAAAAAGAACGGGATCAACAGAAAAAATGAAGAAAACCCCAAAAGCCATAGATCCACCCCAAAAGTCCCCCTAAACCTACCTGATGTTCTCCAAATCCCAAAGTCCACTCCCAACCACCAGAAAACCCATTAGGAACTCAACGAAACGCAACGGAAACTCCAAAACACCTCAAAAACACCCCAAAAGCGAACACGATCAGAAGAAAAAACGTGATTTAACGCCCAAATAACCCTTAAACCTACCTGATGTTCTCCTAAATGTACAACCCACTCCCAACCACCAGAAAACCCAAGGGAAACCCAACAAAACCCAACGGAGACCCCAAAACACGTCAAAAACACCCCCAAAAAAGAACGGGATCACTCCAAAAACAGAAGAAAACCCTAAAAAACAGAAGAAATCCCCCAAAACCATTGATTCACCCCAAAAAAGAACAGAATCAACACAACAAACGAAAGAAAACCCCAAATACCATAGATCCACCCCAAAACAACCCTAAACCTACCTGATGTTCTCCAAAACCCACAATTTACAATTTTACACCATGATGACCAACGAGAACGCAACAAAACCCAACAGAGACCCCCAAACACCTCAAAAATTTCCCAAAAAACAACGGGACCACCCCAAGAAACAGAAGGAAACCCCAAAAAACATGACTCTGCCCCAAAAGTCCCTCTAAACCTACCCGATGCTCTCCAAAAACCCACAATTTACACTTTTCCACCATGATGACGAACAAGAACCCAACTAAAACCCAATGGAGACCCCAAAACATGTCAAAAACACGCTAAAAAAGGAACTGCATCACCCAAAAAACAGAAGAAAAGCCCAAATACCATGAATCCACCCCAAAAGTCCCCTAAACCTACCTGAAGTTCTCCAAAACCCACAATCTACACTTTTCCAACACCATGACCACGGAAATCCCAACGAAACCCAATGGAGACCACAAAACACGTCAAAAACACCCCAAAAAAGAACTGCGTCACCCCAAAAAACAGAAGAAAACCCCATATACCATGAATCCACCCCAAAAGACCCCCTAAACCTACCTGATGTTCTCCAAAACCCACAATCTACACTTTTCCACCACGATGACAACAAAAAACCCAACAAAACCCATCAGAGACCCCAAAACACGTCAAAAAACACACCAAACAAGAACGGAATCACCCCCAAAACTGGAAGAAAACCCCAAATACAATAGATCCACCCCAAAACCACCCTAAACCTACCTGATGTTCTCCTCAATCTACAATCCACTCCCAACCACCAGAAAACCCAAGGGAAACCCAACAAAACCCAACGGAGACCCCAAAACACGTCAAAAACACCCCAAAAAAGAACTGGATCAGAAAACAAAAACAAAAACAAAAACAAGAACTATGAATTTTCCCCCAAAACAAGCCTAAACTCACCTGATCTTCTCCAAATCCCACATTTCACTCCCATTCACCATCATGACCAACAAGAACCCAACGAAAACCCATGAAGAACGCAAAACACCTCAAAACCACCCCACAATCAAAACAAAATGCAACGGAGAACCCAAAACACGTCAAAAACACCCCAGAAGAGAACGGGACCACCCCAAAAAACAGAAGAAAACCATAAAAAAGAGAAGAAATCCCCCAAAACCATAGATTCATCCCCCCAAAAAACCTTAAACTCACCTGATGTTCTCCAAAACCCAAAATCTACACTTTTCTACCACCATGACAACGGAAAACCCAACAAAACCCAACGGAGACCCCAAAACACGTCAAAAACAACCCAAAAAAGAACTGCATCACCCCAAAAAAGAGAAGAAAACCCCAAATACCATAGATCCACCACAAAAGTCCTCCTAAACCTACCTGAAGTTCTCCCAAACCCACAATCTACACTGTTCCACCATGATGACCACGGAAAACCCAACGAAACCCAATGGAGACCCCAAAACACGTCAAAAACACCCCCAAAAAGAACGGGATCAACAGAAAAAATGAAAGAAAACCCCAAAAGCCATAGATCCACCCCAAAAGTCCCCCTAAACCTACCTGATGTTCTCCAAATCCCAAAGTCCACTCCCAACCACCAGAAAACCCATTAGGAACTCAACGAAACGCAACGGAAACTCCAAAACACCTCAAAAACACCCCAAAAGCGAACACGATCAGAAGAAAAAACGTGATTTAACGCCCAAATAACCCTTAAACCTACCTGATGTTCTCCTAAATGTACAACCCACTCCCAACCACCAGAAAACCCAAGGGAAACCCAACAAAACCCAACGGAGACCCCAAAACACGTCAAAAACACCCCCAAAAAAGAACGGGATCACTCCAAAAACAGAAGAAAACCCTAAAAAACAGAAGAAATCCCCCAAAACCATTGATTCACCCCAAAAAAGAACAGAATCAACACAACAAACGAAAGAAAACCCCAAATACCATAGATCCACCCCAAAACAACCCTAAACCTACCTGATGTTCTCCAAAACCCACAATTTACAATTTTACACCATGATGACCAACGAGAACGCAACAAAACCCAACAGAGACCCCCAAACACCTCAAAAATTTCCCAAAAAACAACGGGACCACCCCAAGAAACAGAAGGAAACCCCAAAAAACATGACTCTGCCCCAAAAGTCCCTCTAAACCTACCCGATGCTCTCCAAAAACCCACAATTTACACTTTTCCACCATGATGACGAACAAGAACCCAACTAAAACCCAATGGAGACCCCAAAACATGTCAAAAACACGCTAAAAAAGGAACTGCATCACCCAAAAAACAGAAGAAAAGCCCAAATACCATGAATCCACCCCAAAAGTCCCCTAAACCTACCTGAAGTTCTCCAAAACCCACAATCTACACTTTTCCAACACCATGACCACGGAAATCCCAACGAAACCCAATGGAGACCACAAAACACGTCAAAAACACCCCAAAAAAGAACTGCGTCACCCCAAAAAACAGAAGAAAACCCCATATACCATGAATCCACCCCAAAAGACCCCCTAAACCTACCTGATGTTCTCCAAAACCCACAATCTACACTTTTCCACCACGATGACAACAAAAAACCCAACAAAACCCATCAGAGACCCCAAAACACGTCAAAAACACACCAAACAAGAACGGAATCACCCCCAAAACTGGAAGAAAACCCCAAATACAATAGATCCACCCCAAAACCACCCTAAACCTACCTGATGTTCTCCTCAATCTACAATCCACTCCCAACCACCAGAAAACCCAAGGGAAACCCAACAAAACCCAACGGAGACCCCAAAACACGTCAAAAACACCCCAAAAAAGAACTGGATCAGAAAACAAAAACAAAAACAAAAACAAGAACTATGAATTTTCCCCCAAAACAAGCCTAAACTCACCTGATCTTCTCCAAATCCCACATTTCACTCCCATTCACCATCATGACCAACAAGAACCCAACGAAAACCCATGAAGAACGCAAAACACCTCAAAACCACCCCACAATCAAAACAAAATGCAACGGAGAACCCAAAACACGTCAAAAACACCCCAGAAGAGAACGGGACCACCCCAAAAAACAGAAGAAAACCATAAAAAAGAGAAGAAATCCCCCCAAACCATAGATTCATCCCCCCAAAAAACCTTAAACTCACCTGATGTTCTCCAAAACCCAAAATCTACACTTTTCTACCACCATGACAACGGAAAACCCAACAAAACCCAACGGAGACCCCAAAACACGTCAAAAACAACCCAAAAAAGAACTGCATCACCCCAAAAAAGAGAAGAAAACCCCAAATACCATAGATCCACCACAAAAGTCCTCCTAAACCTACCTGAAGTTCTCCCAAACCCACAATCTACACTGTTCCACCATGATGACCACGGAAAACCCAACGAAACCCAATGGAGACCCCAAAACACGTCAAAAACACCCCCAAAAAAGAACGGGATCAACAGAAAAAATGAAAGAAAACCCCAAAAGCCATAGATCCACCCCAAAAGTCCCCCTAAACCTACCTGATGTTCTCCAAATCCCAAAGTCCACTCCCAACCACCAGAAAACCCATTAGGAACTCAACGAAACGCAACGGAAACTCCAAAACACCTCAAAAACACCCCAAAAGCGAACACGATCAGAAGAAAAAACGTGATTTAACGCCCAAATAACCCTTAAACCTACCTGATGTTCTCCTCAATCTACAACCCACTCCCAACCACCAGAAAACCCAAGGGAAACCCAACAAAACCCAACGGAGACCCCAAAACACGTCAAAAACACCCCCAAAAAAGAACGGGATCACTCCAAAAACAGAAGAAAACCCTAAAAAACAGAAGAAATCCCCCAAAACCATTGATTCACCCCAAAAAAGAACAGAATCAACACAACAAACGAAAGAAAACCCCAAATACCATAGATCCACCCCAAAACAACCCTAAACCTACCTGATGTTCTCCAAAACCCACAATTTACAATTTTACACCATGATGACCAACGAGAACGCAACAAAACCCAACGGAGACCCCGAAACACCTCAAAAATTTCCCAAAAAACAACGGGACCACCCCAAGAAACAGAAGGAAACCCCAAAAAAACATGACTCTGCCCCAAAATTCCCCCTAAACCTACCTGATGCTCTCCAAAAACCCACAATTTACACTTTTCCACCATGATGACGAACAAGAACCCAACTAAAACCCAATGGAGACCCCAAAACATGTCAAAAACACGCTAAAAAAGGAACTGCATCACCCAAAAAACAGAAGAAAAGCCCAAATACCATGAATCCACCCCAAAAGTCCCCTAAACCTACCTGAAGTTCTCCAAAACCCACAATCTACACTTTTCCAACACCATGACCACGGAAATCCCAACGAAACCCAATGGAGACCACAAAACACGTCAAAAACACCCCAAAAAAGAACTGCGTCACCCCAAAAAACAGAAGAAAACCCCATATACCATGAATCCACCCCCAAAAGACCCCCTAAACCTACCTGATGTTCTCCTCAATCTACAATCCACTCCCAACCACCAAGGGAAACCCAACAAAACCCAACGGAGACCCCAAAACACGTCAAAAACACCCCAAAAAAGAACTGGATCAGAAAACAAAAACAAAAACAAATACAAGAACTATGAATTTTCCCCCAAAACAAGCCTAAACTCACCTGATCTTCTCCAAATCCCACATTTCACTCCCATTCACCATCATGACCAACAGAACCCAACGAAAACCCATGAAGAACGCAAAACACCTCAAAACCCACCCCACAATCAAAACAAAATGCAACGGAGAACCCAAAACACGTCAAAAACACCCCAGAAGAGAACGGGACCACCCCAAAAAACAGAAGAAAACCATAAAAAAGAGAAGAAATCCCCCCAAACCATAGATTCATCCCCCAAAAAACCTTAAACTCACCTGATGTTCTCCAAAACCCAAAATCTACACTTTTCTACCACCATGACAACGGAAAACCCAACAAAACCCAACGGAGACCCCAAAACACGTCAAAAACAACCCAAAAAAGAACTGCATCACCCCAAAAAAGAGAAGAAAACCCCAAATACCATAGATCCACCACAAAAGTCCTCCTAAACCTACCTGAAGTTCTCCCAAACCCACAATCTACACTGTTCCACCATGATGACCACGGAAAACCCAACGAAACCCAATGGAGACCCCAAAACACGTCAAAAACACCCCCAAAAAGAACGGGATCAACAGAAAAAATGAAAGAAAACCCCAAAAGCCATAGATCCACCCCAAAAGTCCCCCTAAACCTACCTGATGTTCTCCAAATCCCAAAGTCCACTCCCAACCACCAGAAAACCCATTAGGAACTCAATGAAACGCAACGGAAACTCCAAAACACCTCAAAACACCCCAAAAGCGAACACGATCAGAAGAAAAAACGTGATTTAACGCCCAAATAACCCTTAAACCTACCTGATGTTCTCCTCAATCTACAACCCACTCCCAACCACCAGAAAACCCAAGGGAAACCCAACAAAACCCAACGGAGACCCCAAAACACGTCAAAAACACCCCCAAAAAAGAACGGGATCACTCCAAAAACAGAAGAAAACCCTAAAAAACAGAAGAAATCCCCCAAAACCATTGATTCACCCCAAAAAAGAACAGAATCAACACAACAAACGAAAGAAAACCCCAAATACCATAGATCCACCCCAAAACAACCCTAAACCTACCTGATGTTCTCCAAAACACACAATTTACAATTTTACACCATGATGACCAACGAGAACGCAACAAAACCCAACAGAGACCCCCAAACACCTCAAAAATTTCCCAAAAAACAACGGGACCACCCCAAGAAACAGAAGGAAACCCCAAAAAAAACATGACTCTGCCCCAAAAGTCCCCCTAAACCTACCCGATGCTCTCCAAAAACCCACAATTTACACTTTTCCACCATGATGACCAACAAGAACCCAACTAAAACCCAATGGAGACCCCAAAACATGTCAAAAACACGCTAAAAAAGGAACTGCATCACCCAAAAAACAGAAGAAAAGCCCAAATACCATGAATCCACCCCAAAAGTCCCCTAAACCTACCTGAAGTTCTCCAAAACCCACAATCTACACTTTTCCAACACCATGACCACGGAAATCCCAACGAAACCCAATGGAGACCACAAAACACGTCAAAAACACCCCAAAAAAGAACTGCGTCACCCCAAAAAACAGAAGAAAACCCCATATACCATGAATCCACCCCAAAAGACCCCCTAAACCTACCTGATGTTCTCCAAAACCCACAATCTACACTTTTCCACCACGATGACAACAAAAAACCCAACAAAACCCATCAGAGACCCCAAAACACGTCAAAACACACCAAACAAGAACGGAATCACCCCCAAAACTGGAAGAAAACCCCAAATACAATAGATCCACCCCAAAACCACCCTAAACCTACCTGATGTTCTCCTCAATCTACAATCCACTCCCAACCACCAGAAAACCCAAGGGAAACCCAACAAAACCCAACGGAGACCCCAAAACACGTCAAAAACACCCCAAAAAAGAACTGGATCAGAAAACAAAAACAAAAACAAAAACAAGAACTATGAATTTTCCCCCAAAACAAGCCTAAACTCACCTGATCTTCTCCCAAATCCCACATTTCACTCCCATTCACCATCATGACCAACAAGAACCCAACGAAAACCCATGAAGAACGCAAAACACCTCAAAACCACCCCACAATCAAAACAAAATGCAACGGAGAACCCAAAACACGTCAAAAACACCCCAGAAGAGAACGGGACCACCCCAAAAAAACAGAAGAAAACCATAAAAAAGAGAAGAAATCCCCCAAACCATAGATTCATCCCCCCAAAAAACCTTAAACTCACCTGATGTTCTCCAAAACCCAAAATCTACACTTTTCTACCACCATGACAACGGAAAACCCAACAAAACCCAACGGAGACCCCAAAACACGTCAAAAACAACCACAAAAAAGAACTGCATCACCCCAAAAAAGAGAAGAAAACCCCAAATACCATAGATCCACCACAAAAGTCCTCCTAAACCTACCTGAAGTTCTCCCAAACCCACAATCTACACTGTTCCACCATGATGACCACGGAAAACCCAACGAAACCCAATGGAGACCCCAAAACACGTCAAAAACACCCCCAAAAAGAACGGGATCAACAGAAAAAATGAAAGAAAACCCCAAAAGCCATAGATCCACCCCAAAAGTCCCCCTAAACCTACCTGATGTTCTCCAAATCCCAAAGTCCACTCCCAACCACCAGAAAACCCATTAGGAACTCAATGAAACGCAACGGAAACTCCAAAACACCTCAAAAAACACCCCAAAAGCGAACACGATCAGAAGAAAAAACGTGATTTAACGCCCAAATAACCCTTAAACCTACCTGATGTTCTCCTCAATCTACAACCCACTCCCAACCACCAGAAAACCCAAGGGAAACCCAACAAAACCCAACGGAGACCCCAAAACACGTCAAAAACACCCCCAAAAAAGAACGGGATCACTCCAAAAACAGAAGAAAACCCTAAAAAACAGAAGAAATCCCCCAAAACCATTGATTCACCCCAAAAAAGAACAGAATCAACACAACAAACGAAAGAAAACCCCAAATACCATAGATCCACCCCAAAACAACCCTAAACCTACCTGATGTTCTCCAAAACACACAATTTACAATTTTACACCATGATGACCAACGAGAACGCAACAAAACCCAACAGAGACCCCCAAACACCTCAAAAATTTCCCAAAAAACAACGGGACCACCCCAAGAAACAGAAGGAAACCCCAAAAAAACATGACTCTGCCCCAAAAGTCCCCCTAAACCTACCCGATGCTCTCCAAAAACCCACAATTTACACTTTTCCACCATGATGACCAACAAGAACCCAACTAAAACCCAATGGAGACCCCAAAACATGTCAAAAACACGCTAAAAAAGGAACTGCATCACCCAAAAAACAGAAGAAAAGCCCAAATACCATGAATCCACCCCAAAAGTCCCCTAAACCTACCTGAAGTTCTCCAAAACCCACAATCTACACTTTTCCAACACCATGACCACGGAAATCCCAACGAAACCCAATGGAGACCACAAAACACGTCAAAAACACCCCAAAAAAGAACTGCGTCACCCCAAAAAACAGAAGAAAACCCCATATACCATGAATCCACCCCAAAAGACCCCCTAAACCTACCTGATGTTCTCCAAAACCCACAATCTACACTTTTCCACCACGATGACAACAAAAAACCCAACAAAACCCATCAGAGACCCCAAAACACGTCAAAAACACACCAAACAAGAACGGAATCACCCCCAAAACTGGAAGAAAACCCCAAATACAATAGATCCACCCCAAAACCACCCTAAACCTACCTGATGTTCTCCTCAATCTACAATCCACTCCCAACCACCAGAAAACCCAAGGGAAACCCAACAAAACCCAACGGAGACCCCAAAACACGTCAAAAACACCCCAAAAAAGAACTGGATCAGAAAACAAAAACAAAAACAAAAACAAGAACTATGAATTTTCCCCCAAAACAAGCCTAAACTCACCTGATCTTCTCCAAATCCCACATTTCACTCCCATTCACCATCATGACCAACAAGAACCCAACGAAAACCCATGAAGAACGCAAAACACCTCAAAACCACCCCACAATCAAAACAAAATGCAACGGAGAACCCAAAACACGTCAAAAACACCCCAGAAGAGAACGGGACCACCCCAAAAAACAGAAGAAAACCATAAAAAAGAGAAGAAATCCCCCCAAACCATAGATTCATCCCCCCAAAAAACCTTAAACTCACCTGATGTTCTCCAAAACCCAAAATCTACACTTTTCTACCACCATGACAACGGAAAACCCAACAAAACCCAACGGAGACCCCAAAACACGTCAAAAACAACCCAAAAAAGAACTGCATCACCCCAAAAAAGAGAAGAAAACCCCAAATACCATAGATCCACCACAAAAGTCCTCCTAAACCTACCTGAAGTTCTCCCAAACCCACAATCTACACTGTTCCACCATGATGACCACGGAAAACCCAACGAAACCCAATGGAGACCCCAAAACACGTCAAAAACACCCCCAAAAAGAACGGGATCAACAGAAAAAATGAAAGAAAACCCCAAAAGCCATAGATCCACCCCAAAAGTCCCCCTAAACCTACCTGATGTTCTCCAAATCCCAAAGTCCACTCCCAACCACCAGAAAACCCATTAGGAACTCAACGAAACGCAACGGAAACTCCAAAACACCTCAAAAACACCCCAAAAGCGAACACGATCAGAAGAAAAAACGTGATTTAACGCCCAAATAACCCTTAAACCTACCTGATGTTCTCCTAAATGTACAATCCACTCCCAACCACCAGAAAACCCAAGGGAAACCCAACAAAACCCAACGGAGACCCCAAAACACGTCAAAAACACCCCCAAAAAAGAACGGGATCACTCCAAAAACAGAAGAAAACCCTAAAAAACAGAAGAAATCCCCCAAAACCATTGATTCACCCCAAAAAAGAACAGAATCAACACAACAAACGAAAGAAAACCCCAAATACCATAGATCCACCCCAAAACAACCCTAAACCTACCTGATGTTCTCCAAAACACACAATTTACAATTTTACACCATGATGACCAACGAGAACGCAACAAAACCCAACAGAGACCCCCAAACACCTCAAAAATTTCCCAAAAAACAACGGGACCACCCCAAGAAACAGAAGGAAACCCCCAAAAAACATGACTCTGCCCCAAAAGTCCCCCTAAACCTACCCGATGCTCTCCAAAAACCCACAATTTACACTTTTCCACCATGATGACGAACAAGAACCCAACTAAAACCCAATGGAGACCCCAAAACATGTCAAAAACACGCTAAAAAAGGAACTGCATCACCCAAAAAACAGAAGAAAAGCCCAAATACCATGAATCCACCCCAAAAGTCCCCTAAACCTACCTGAAGTTCTCCAAAACCCACAATCTACACTTTTCCAACACCATGACCACGGAAATCCCAACGAAACCCAATGGAGACCACAAAACACGTCAAAAACACCCCAAAAAAGAACTGCGTCACCCCAAAAAACAGAAGAAAACCCCATATACCATGAATCCACCCCAAAAGACCCCCTAAACCTACCTGATGTTCTCCAAAACCCACAATCTACACTTTTCCACCACGATGACAACAAAAAACCCAACAAAACCCATCAGAGACCCCAAAACACGTCAAAAACACACCAAACAAGAACGGAATCACCCCCAAAACTGGAAGAAAACCCCAAATACAATAGATCCACCCCAAAACCACCCTAAACCTACCTGATGTTCTCCTCAATCTACAATCCACTCCCAACCACCAGAAAACCCAAGGGAAACCCAACAAAACCCAACGGAGACCCCAAAACACGTCAAAAACACCCCAAAAAAGAACTGGATCAGAAAACAAAAACAAAAACAAAAACAAGAACTATGAATTTTCCCCCAAAACAAGCCTAAACTCACCTGATCTTCTCCAAATCCCACATTTCACTCCCATTCACCATCATGACCAACAAGAACCCAACGAAAACCCATGAAGAACGCAAAACACCTCAAAACCACCCCACAATCAAAACAAAATGCAACGGAGAACCCAAAACACGTCAAAAACACCCCAGAAGAGAACGGGACCACCCCAAAAAACAGAAGAAAACCATAAAAAAGAGAAGAAATCCCCCAAAACCATAGATTCATCCCCCCAAAAAACCTTAAACTCACCTGATGTTCTCCAAAACCCAAAATCTACACTTTTCTACCACCATGACAACGGAAAACCCAACAAAACCCAACGGAGACCCCAAAACACGTCAAAAACAACCCAAAAAAGAACTGCATCACCCCAAAAAAGAGAAGAAAACCCCAAATACCATAGATCCACCACAAAAGTCCTCCTAAACCTACCTGAAGTTCTCCCAAACCCACAATCTACACTGTTCCACCATGATGACCACGGAAAACCCAACGAAACCCAATGGAGACCCCAAAACACGTCAAAAACACCCCCAAAAAGAACGGGATCAACAGAAAAAATGAAAGAAAACCCCAAAAGCCATAGATCCACCCCAAAAGTCCCCCTAAACCTACCTGATGTTCTCCAAATCCCAAAGTCCACTCCCAACCACCAGAAAACCCATTAGGAACTCAACGAAACGCAACGGAAACTCCAAAACACCTCAAAAACACCCCAAAAGCGAACACGATCAGAAGAAAAAACGTGATTTAACGCCCAAATAACCCTTAAACCTACCTGATGTTCTCCTAAATGTACAATCCACTCCCAACCACCAGAAAACCCAAGGGAAACCCAACAAAACCCAACGGAGACCCCAAAACACGTCAAAAACACCCCCAAAAAAGAACGGGATCACTCCAAAAACAGAAGAAAACCCTAAAAAACAGAAGAAATCCCCCAAAACCATTGATTCACCCCAAAAAAGAACAGAATCAACACAACAAACGAAAGAAAACCCCAAATACCATAGATCCACCCCAAAACAACCCTAAACCTACCTGATGTTCTCCAAAACCCACAATTTACAATTTTACACCATGATGACCAACGAGAACGCAACAAAACCCAACAGAGACCCCCAAACACCTCAAAAATTTCCCAAAAAACAACGGGACCACCCCAAGAAACAGAAGGAAACCCCAAAAAACATGACTCTGCCCCAAAAGTCCCCCTAAACCTACCCGATGCTCTCCAAAAACCCACAATTTACACTTTTCCACCATGATGACGAACAAGAACCCAACTAAAACCCAATGGAGACCCCAAAACATGTCAAAAACACGCTAAAAAAGGAACTGCATCACCCAAAAAACAGAAGAAAAGCCCAAATACCATGAATCCACCCCAAAAGTCCCCTAAACCTACCTGAAGTTCTCCAAAACCCACAATCTACACTTTTCCAACACCATGACCACGGAAATCCCAACGAAACCCAATGGAGACCACAAAACACGTCAAAAACACCCCAAAAAAGAACTGCGTCACCCCCCAAAAAAACAGAAGAAAACCCCATATACCATGAATCCACCCCAAAAGACCCCCTAAACCTACCTGATGTTCTCCAAAACCCACAATCTACACTTTTCCACCACGATGACAACAAAAAACCCAACAAAACCCATCAGAGACCCCAAAACACGTCAAAAACACACCAAACAAGAACGGAATCACCCCCAAAACTGGAAGAAAACCCCAAATACAATAGATCCACCCCAAAACCACCCTAAACCTACCTGATGTTCTCCTCAATCTACAATCCACTCCCAACCACCAGAAAACCCAAGGGAAACCCAACAAAACCCAACGGAGACCCCAAAACACGTCAAAAACACCCCAAAAAAGAACTGGATCAGAAAACAAAAACAAAAACAAAAACAAGAACTATGAATTTTCCCCCAAAACAAGCCTAAACTCACCTGATCTTCTCCAAATCCCACATTTCACTCCCATTCACCATCATGACCAACAAGAACCCAACGAAAACCCATGAAGAACGCAAAACACCTCAAAACCACCCCACAATCAAAACAAAATGCAACGGAGAACCCAAAACACGTCAAAAACACCCCAGAAGAGAACGGGACCACCCCAAAAAACAGAAGAAAACCATAAAAAAGAGAAGAAATCCCCCAAAACCATAGATTCATCCCCCCAAAAAACCTTAAACTCACCTGATGTTCTCCAAAACCCAAAATCTACACTTTTCTACCACCATGACAACGGAAAACCCAACAAAACCCAACGGAGACCCCAAAACACGTCAAAAACAACCCAAAAAAGAACTGCATCACCCCAAAAAAGAGAAGAAAACCCCAAATACCATAGATCCACCACAAAAGTCCTCCTAAACCTACCTGAAGTTCTCCCAAACCCACAATCTACACTGTTCCACCATGATGACCACGGAAAACCCAACGAAACCCAATGGAGACCCCAAAACACGTCAAAAACACCCCCAAAAAGAACGGGATCAACAGAAAAAATGAAAGAAAACCCCAAAAGCCATAGATCCACCCCAAAAGTCCCCCTAAACCTACCTGATGTTCTCCAAATCCCAAAGTCCACTCCCAACCACCAGAAAACCCATTAGGAACTCAACGAAACGCAACGGAAACTCCAAAACACCTCAAAAACACCCCAAAAGCGAACACGATCAGAAGAAAAAACGTGATTTAACGCCCAAATAACCCTTAAACCTACCTGATGTTCTCCTAAATGTACAACCCACTCCCAACCACCAGAAAACCCAAGGGAAACCCAACAAAACCCAACGGAGACCCCAAAACACGTCAAAAACACCCCCAAAAAAGAACGGGATCACTCCAAAAACAGAAGAAAACCCTAAAAAACAGAAGAAATGCCCCAAAACCATAGATTCACCCCAAAAAAGAACAGAATCAACACAACAAACGAAAGAACACCCCAAATACCATAGATCCACCCCAAAACAACCCTAAACCTACCTGATGTTCTCCAAAACCCACAATTTACAATTTTACACCATGATGACCAACGAGAACGCAACAAAACCCAACAGAGACCCCCAAACACCTCAAAAATTTCCCAAAAAACAACGGGACCACCCCAAGAAACAGAAGGAAACCCCAAAAAACATGACTCTGCCCCAAAAGTCCCCCTAAACCTACCTGATGCTCTCCAAAAACCCACAATTTACACTTTTCCACCATGATGACGAACAAGAACCCAACTAAAACCCAATGGAGACCCCAAAACATGTCAAAAACACGCTAAAAAAGGAACTGCATCACCCAAAAAACAGAAGAAAAGCCCAAATACCATGAATCCACCCCAAAAGTCCCCTAAACCTACCTGAAGTTCTCCAAAACCCACAATCTACACTTTTCCAACACCATGACCACGGAAATCCCAACGAAACCCAATGGAGACCACAAAACACGTCAAAAACACCCCAAAAAAGAACTGCGTCACCCCAAAAAACAGAAGAAAACCCCATATACCATGAATCCACCCCAAAAGACCCCCTAAACCTACCTGATGTTCTCCAAAACCCACAATCTACACTTTTCCACCACGATGACAACAAAAAACCCAACAAAACCCATCAGAGACCCCAAAACACGTCAAAAACACACCAAACAAGAACGGAATCACCCCCCAAAACTGGAAGAAAACCCCAAATACAATAGATCCACCCCCAAAACCACCCTAAACCTACCTGATGTTCTCCTCAATCTACAATCCACTCCCAACCACCAGAAAACCCAAGGGAAACCCAACAAAACCCAACGGAGACCCCAAAACACGTCAAAAACACCCCAAAAAAGAACTGGATCAGAAAACAAAAACAAAAACAAAAACAAGAACTATGAATTTTCCCCCAAAACAAGCCTAAACTCACCTGATCTTCTCCAAATCCCACATTTCACTCCCATTCACCATCATGACCAACAAGAACCCAACGAAAACCCATGAAGAACGCAAAACACCTCAAAACCACCCCACAATCAAAACAAAATGCAACGGAGAACCCAAAACACGTCAAAAACACCCCAGAAGAGAACGGGACCACCCCAAAAAACAGAAGAAAACCATAAAAAAGAGAAGAAATCCCCCAAAACCATAGATTCATCCCCCCAAAAAACCTTAAACTCACCTGATGTTCTCCAAAACCCAAAATCTACACTTTTCTACCACCATGACAACGGAAAACCCAACAAAACCCAACGGAGACCCCAAAACACGTCCAAAAACAACCCAAAAAAGAACTGCATCACCCCAAAAAAGAGAAGAAAACCCCAAATACCATAGATCCACCACAAAAGTCCTCCTAAACCTACCTGAAGTTCTCCCAAACCCACAATCTACACTGTTCCACCATGATGACCACGGAAAACCCAACGAAACCCAATGGAGACCCCAAAACACGTCAAAAACACCCCCAAAAAGAACGGGATCAACAGAAAAAATGAAAGAAAACCCAAAAGCCATAGATCCACCCCCAAAAGTCCCCTAAACCTACCTGATGTTCTCCAAATCCCAAAGTCCACTCCCAACCACCAGAAAACCCATTAGGAACTCAACGAAACGCAACGGAAACTCCAAAACACCTCAAAAACACCCCAAAAGCGAACACGATCAGAAGAAAAAACGTGATTTAACGCCCAAATAACCCTTAAACCTACCTGATGTTCTCCTCAATCTACAACCCACTCCCAACCACCAGAAAACCCAAGGGAAACCCAACAAAACCCAACGGAGACCCCAAAACACGTCAAAAACACCCCCAAAAAAGAACGGGATCACTCCAAAAACAGAAGAAAACCCTAAAAAACAGAAGAAATCCCCCAAAACCATTGATTCACCCCAAAAAAGAACAGAATCAACACAACAAACGAAAGAAAACCCCAAATACCATAGATCCACCCCAAAACAACCCTAAACCTACCTGATGTTCTCCAAAACCCACAATTTACAATTTTACACCATGATGACCAACGAGAACGCAACAAAACCCAACAGAGACCCCCAAACACCTCAAAAATTTCCCAAAAAACAACGGGACCACCCCAAGAAACAGAAGGAAACCCCAAAAAACATGACTCTGCCCCAAAAGTCCCCCTAAACCTACCTGATGCTCTCCAAAAACCCACAATTTACACTTTTCCACCATGATGACCAACAAGAACCCAACTAAAACCCAATGGAGACCCCAAAACATGTCAAAAACACGCTAAAAAAGGAACTGCATCACCCAAAAAACAGAAGAAAAGCCCAAATACCATGAATCCACCCCAAAAGTCCCCTAAACCTACCTGAAGTTCTCCAAAACCCACAATCTACACTTTTCCAACACCATGACCACGGAAATCCTAACGAAACCCAATGGAGACCACAAAACACGTCAAAAACACCCCAAAAAAGAACTGCGTCACCCCCCAAAAAAACAGAAGAAAACCCCATATACCATGAATCCACCCCAAAAGACCCCCTAAACCTACCTGATGTTCTCCAAAACCCACAATCTACACTTTTCCACCACGATGACAACAAAAAACCCAACAAAACCCATCAGAGACCCCAAAACACGTCAAAAACACACCAAACAAGAACGGAATCACCCCCAAAACTGGAAGAAAACCCCAAATACAATAGATCCACCCCAAAACCACCCTAAACCTACCTGATGTTCTCCTCAATCTACAATCCACTCCCAACCACCAGAAAACCCAAGGGAAACCCAACAAAACCCAACGGAGACCCCAAAACACGTCAAAAACACCCCAAAAAAAGAACTGGATCAGAAAACAAAAACAAAAACAAAAACAAGAACTATGAATTTTCCCCCAAAACAAGCCTAAACTCACCTGATCTTCTCCAAATCCCACATTTCACTCCCATTCACCATCATGACCAACAAGAACCCAACGAAAACCCATGAAGAACGCAAAACACCTCAAAACCACCCCACAATCAAAACAAAATGCAACGGAGAACCCAAAACACGTCAAAAACACCCCAGAAGAGAACGGGACCACCCCAAAAAACAGAAGAAAACCATAAAAAAGAGAAGAAATCCCCCAAAACCATAGATTCATCCCCCCAAAAAACCTTAAACTCACCTGATGTTCTCCAAAACCCAAAATCTACACTTTTCTACCACCATGACAACGGAAAACCCAACAAAACCCAACGGAGACCCCAAAACACGTCAAAAACAACCCAAAAAAGAACTGCATCACCCCAAAAAAGAGAAGAAAACCCCAAATACCATAGATCCACCACAAAAGTCCTCCTAAACCTACCTGAAGTTCTCCCAAACCCACAATCTACACTGTTCCACCATGATGACCACGGAAAACCCAACGAAACCCAATGGAGACCCCAAAACACGTCAAAAACACCCCCAAAAAGAACGGGATCAACAGAAAAAATGAAAGAAAACCCCAAAAAGCCATAGATCCACCCCAAAAGTCCCCCTAAACCTACCTGATGTTCTCCAAATCCCAAAGTCCACTCCCAACCACCAGAAAACCCATTAGGAACTCAACGAAACGCAACGGAAACTCCAAAACACCTCAAAAACACCCCAAAAGCGAACACGATCAGAAGAAAAAACGTGATTTAACGCCCAAATAACCCTTAAACCTACCTGATGTTCTCCTAAATGTACAACCCACTCCCAACCACCAGAAAACCCAAGGGAAACCCAACAAAACCCAACGGAGACCCCAAAACACGTCAAAAACACCCCCAAAAAGAACGGGATCAACAGAAAAAATGAAAGAAAACCCCAAAAAGCCATAGATCCACCCCAAAAGTCCCCCTAAACCTACCTGATGTTCTCCAAATCCCAAAGTCCACTCCCAACCACCAGAAAACCCATTAGGAACTCAACGAAACGCAACGGAAACTCCAAAACACCTCAAAAACACCCCAAAAGCGAACACGATCAGAAGAAAAAACGTGATTTAACGCCCAAATAACCCTTAAACCTACCTGATGTTCTCCTAAATGTACAACCCACTCCCAACCACCAGAAAACCCAAGGGAAACCCAACAAAACCCAACGGAGACCCCAAAACACGTCAAAAACACCCCCAAAAAAGAACGGGATCACTCCAAAAACAGAAGAAAACCCTAAAAAACAGAAGAAATCCCCCAAAACCATTGATTCACCCCAAAAAAGAACAGAATCAACACAACAAACGAAAGAAAACCCCAAATACCATAGATCCACCCCAAAACAACCCTAAACCTACCTGATGTTCTCCAAAACCCACAATTTACAATTTTACACCATGATGACCAACGAGAACGCAACAAAACCCAACAGAGACCCCCAAACACCTCAAAAATTTCCCAAAAAACAACGGGACCACCCCAAGAAACAGAAGGAAACCCCAAAAAACATGACTCTGCCCCAAAAGTCCCTCTAAACCTACCCGATGCTCTCCAAAAACCCACAATTTACACTTTTCCACCATGATGACGAACAAGAACCCAACTAAAACCCAATGGAGACCCCAAAACATGTCAAAAACACGCTAAAAAAGGAACTGCATCACCCAAAAAACAGAAGAAAAGCCCAAATACCATGAATCCACCCCAAAAGTCCCCTAAACCTACCTGAAGTTCTCCAAAACCCACAATCTACACTTTTCCAACACCATGACCACGGAAATCCTAACGAAACCCAATGGAGACCACAAAACACGTCAAAAACACCCCAAAAAAGAACTGCGTCACCCCCCAAAAAAACAGAAGAAAACCCCATATACCATGAATCCACCCCAAAAGACCCCCTAAACCTACCTGATGTTCTCCAAAACCCACAATCTACACTTTTCCACCACGATGACAACAAAAAACCCAACAAAACCCATCAGAGACCCCAAAACACGTCAAAAACACACCAAACAAGAACGGAATCACCCCCAAAACTGGAAGAAAACCCCAAATACAATAGATCCACCCCAAAACCACCCTAAACCTACCTGATGTTCTCCTCAATCTACAATCCACTCCCAACCACCAGAAAACCCAAGGGAAACCCAACAAAACCCAACGGAGACCCCAAAACACGTCAAAAACACCCCAAAAAAAGAACTGGATCAGAAAACAAAAACAAAAACAAAAACAAGAACTATGAATTTTCCCCCAAAACAAGCCTAAACTCACCTGATCTTCTCCAAATCCCACATTTCACTCCCATTCACCATCATGACCAACAAGAACCCAACGAAAACCCATGAAGAACGCAAAACACCTCAAAACCACCCCACAATCAAAACAAAATGCAACGGAGAACCCAAAACACGTCAAAAACACCCCAGAAGAGAACGGGACCACCCCAAAAAAACAGAAGAAAACCATAAAAAAGAGAAGAAATCCCCCAAAACCATAGATTCATCCCCCCAAAAAACCTTAAACTCACCTGATGTTCTCCAAAACCCAAAATCTACACTTTTCTACCACCATGACAACGGAAAACCCAACAAAACCCAACGGAGACCCCAAAACACGTCAAAAACAACCCAAAAAAGAACTGCATCACCCCAAAAAAGAGAAGAAAACCCCAAATACCATAGATCCACCACAAAAGTCCTCCTAAACCTACCTGAAGTTCTCCCAAACCCACAATCTACACTGTTCCACCATGATGACCACGGAAAACCCAACGAAACCCAATGGAGACCCCAAAACACGTCAAAAACACCCCCAAAAAGAACGGGATCAACAGAAAAAATGAAAGAAAACCCCAAAAAGCCATAGATCCACCCCAAAAGTCCCCCTAAACCTACCTGATGTTCTCCAAATCCCAAAGTCCACTCCCAACCACCAGAAAACCCATTAGGAACTCAACGAAACGCAACGGAAACTCCAAAACACCTCAAAAACACCCCAAAAGCGAACACGATCAGAAGAAAAAACGTGATTTAACGCCCAAATAACCCTTAAACCTACCTGATGTTCTCCTAAATGTACAACCCACTCCCAACCACCAGAAAACCCAAGGGAAACCCAACAAAACCCAACGGAGACCCCAAAACACGTCAAAAACACCCCCAAAAAGAACGGGATCAACAGAAAAAATGAAAGAAAACCCCAAAAAGCCATAGATCCACCCCAAAAGTCCCCCTAAACCTACCTGATGTTCTCCAAATCCCAAAGTCCACTCCCAACCACCAGAAAACCCATTAGGAACTCAACGAAACGCAACGGAAACTCCAAAACACCTCAAAAACACCCCAAAAGCGAACACGATCAGAAGAAAAAACGTGATTTAACGCCCAAATAACCCTTAAACCTACCTGATGTTCTCCTCAATCTACAACCCACTCCCAACCACCAGAAAACCCAAGGGAAACCCAACAAAACCCAACGGAGACCCCAAAACACGTCAAAAACACCCCCAAAAAAGAACGGGATCACTCCAAAAACAGAAGAAAACCCTAAAAAACAGAAGAAATCCCCCAAAACCATTGATTCACCCCAAAAAAGAACAGAATCAACACAACAAACGAAAGAAAACCCCAAATACCATAGATCCACCCCAAAACAACCCTAAACCTACCTGATGTTCTCCAAAACCCACAATTTACAATTTTACACCATGATGACCAACGAGAACGCAACAAAACCCAACAGAGACCCCCAAACACCTCAAAAATTTCCCAAAAAACAACGGGACCACCCCAAGAAACAGAAGGAAACCCCAAAAAACATGACTCTGCCCCAAAAGTCCCCCTAAACCTACCTGATGCTCTCCAAAAACCCACAATTTACACTTTTCCACCATGATGACCAACAAGAACCCAACTAAAACCCAATGGAGACCCCAAAACATGTCAAAAACACGCTAAAAAAGGAACTGCATCACCCAAAAAACAGAAGAAAAGCCCAAATACCATGAATCCACCCCAAAAGTCCACTAAACCTACCTGAAGTTCTCCAAAACCCACAATCTACACTTTTCCAACACCATGACCACGGAAATCCCAACGAAACCCAATGGAGACCACAAAACACGTCAAAAACACCCCAAAAAAGAACTGCGTCACCCCAAAAAACAGAAGAAAACCCCATATACCATGAATCCACCCCAAAAGACCCCCTAAACCTACCTGATGTTCTCCAAAACCCACAATCTACACTTTTCCACCACGATGACAACAAAAAACCCAACAAAACCCATCAGAGACCCCAAAACACGTCAAAAACACACCAAACAAGAACGGAATCACCCCCAAAACTGGAAGAAAACCCCAAATACAATAGATCCACCCCAAAACCACCCTAAACCTACCTGATGTTCTCCTCAATCTACAATCCACTCCCAACCACCAGAAAACCCAAGGGAAACCCAACAAAACCCAACGGAGACCCCAAAACACGTCAAAAACACCCCAAAAAAGAACTGGATCAGAAAACAAAAACAAAAACAAAAACAAGAACTATGAATTTTCCCCCAAAACAAGCCTAAACTCACCTGATCTTCTCCAAATCCCACATTTCACTCCCATTCACCATCATGACCAACAAGAACCCAACGAAAACCCATGAAGAACGCAAAACACCTCAAAACCACCCCACAATCAAAACAAAATGCAACGGAGAACCCAAAACACGTCAAAAACACCCCAGAAGAGAACGGGACCACCCCAAAAAACAGAAGAAAACCATAAAAAAGAGAAGAAATCCCCCCAAACCATAGATTCATCCCCCCAAAAAACCTTAAACTCACCTGATGTTCTCCAAAACCCAAAATCTACACTTTTCTACCACCATGACAACGGAAAACCCAACAAAACCCAACGGAGACCCCAAAACACGTCAAAAACAACCCAAAAAAGAACTGCATCACCCCAAAAAAGAGAAGAAAACCCCAAATACCATAGATCCACCACAAAAGTCCTCCTAAACCTACCTGAAGTTCTCCCAAACCCACAATCTACACTGTTCCACCATGATGACCACGGAAAACCCAACGAAACCCAATGGAGACCCCAAAACACGTCAAAAACACCCCCAAAAAGAACGGGATCAACAGAAAAAATGAAAGAAAACCCCAAAAGCCATAGATCCACCCCAAAAGTCCCCCTAAACCTACCTGATGTTCTCCAAATCCCAAAGTCCACTCCCAACCACCAGAAAACCCATTAGGAACTCAACGAAACGCAACGGAAACTCCAAAACACCTCAAAAACACCCCAAAAGCGAACACGATCAGAAGAAAAAACGTGATTTAACGCCCAAATAACCCTTAAACCTACCTGATGTTCTCCTCAATCTACAACCCACTCCCAACCACCAGAAAACCCAAGGGAAACCCAACAAAACCCAACGGAGACCCCAAAACACGTCAAAAACACCCCCAAAAAAGAACGGGATCACTCCAAAAACAGAAGAAAACCCTAAAAAACAGAAGAAATCCCCCAAAACCATTGATTCACCCCAAAAAAGAACAGAATCAACACAACAAACGAAAGAAAACCCCAAATACCATAGATCCACCCCAAAACAACCCTAAACCTACCTGATGTTCTCCAAAACCCACAATTTACAATTTTACACCATGATGACCAACGAGAACGCAACAAAACCCAACAGAGACCCCCAAACACCTCAAAAATTTCCCAAAAAACAACGGGACCACCCCAAGAAACAGAAGGAAACCCCAAAAAACATGACTCTGCCCCAAAAGTCCCCCTAAACCTACCTGATGCTCTCCAAAAACCCACAATTTACACTTTTCCACCATGATGACCAACAAGAACCCAACTAAAACCCAATGGAGACCCCAAAACATGTCAAAAACACGCTAAAAAAGGAACTGCATCACCCAAAAAACAGAAGAAAAGCCCAAATACCATGAATCCACCCCAAAAGTCCACTAAACCTACCTGAAGTTCTCCAAAACCCACAATCTACACTTTTCCAACACCATGACCACGGAAATCCCAACGAAACCCAATGGAGACCACAAAACACGTCAAAAACACCCCAAAAAAGAACTGCGTCACCCCCCAAAAAAACAGAAGAAAACCCCATATACCATGAATCCACCCCAAAAGACCCCCTAAACCTACCTGATGTTCTCCAAAACCCACAATCTACACTTTTCCACCACGATGACAACAAAAAACCCAACAAAACCCATCAGAGACCCCAAAACACGTCAAAAACACACCAAACAAGAACGGAATCACCCCCAAAACTGGAAGAAAACCCCAAATACAATAGATCCACCCCAAAACCACCCTAAACCTACCTGATGTTCTCCTCAATCTACAATCCACTCCCAACCACCAGAAAACCCAAGGGAAACCCAACAAAACCCAACGGAGACCCCAAAACACGTCAAAAACACCCCAAAAAAGAACTGGATCAGAAAACAAAAACAAAAACAAAAACAAGAACTATGAATTTTCCCCCAAAACAAGCCTAAACTCACCTGATCTTCTCCAAATCCCACATTTCACTCCCATTCACCATCATGACCAACAAGAACCCAACGAAAACCCATGAAGAACGCAAAACACCTCAAAACCACCCCACAATCAAAACAAAATGCAACGGAGAACCCAAAACACGTCAAAAACACCCCAGAAGAGAACGGGACCACCCCAAAAAACAGAAGAAAACCATAAAAAAGAGAAGAAATCCCCCAAAACCATAGATTCATCCCCCCAAAAAACCTTAAACTCACCTGATGTTCTCCAAAACCCAAAATCTACACTTTTCTACCACCATGACAACGGAAAACCCAACAAAACCCAACGGAGACCCCAAAACACGTCAAAAACAACCCAAAAAAGAACTGCATCACCCCCAAAAAGAGAAGAAAACCCCAAATACCATAGATCCACCACAAAAGTCCTCCTAAACCTACCTGAAGTTCTCCCAAACCCACAATCTACACTGTTCCACCATGATGACCACGGAAAACCCAACGAAACCCAATGGAGACCCCAAAACACGTCAAAAACACCCCCAAAAAGAACGGGATCAACAGAAAAAATGAAAGAAAACCCCAAAAAGCCATAGATCCACCCCAAAAGTCCCCCTAAACCTACCTGATGTTCTCCAAATCCCAAAGTCCACTCCCAACCACCAGAAAACCCATTAGGAACTCAACGAAACGCAACGGAAACTCCAAAACACCTCAAAAACACCCCAAAAGCGAACACGATCAGAAGAAAAAACGTGATTTAACGCCCAAATAACCCTTAAACCTACCTGATGTTCTCCTAAATGTACAACCCACTCCCAACCACCAGAAAACCCAAGGGAAACCCAACAAAACCCAACGGAGACCCCAAAACACGTCAAAAACACACCCAAAAAAGAACGGGATCACTCCAAAAACAGAAGAAAACCCTAAAAAACAGAAGAAATCCCCCAAAACCATTGATTCACCCCAAAAAAGAACAGAATCAACACAACAAACGAAAGAAAACCCCAAATACCATAGATCCACCCCAAAACAACCCTAAACCTACCTGATGTTCTCCAAAACCCACAATTTACAATTTTACACCATGATGACCAACGAGAACGCAACAAAACCCAACAGAGACCCCCAAACACCTCAAAAATTTCCCAAAAAACAACGGGACCACCCCAAGAAACAGAAGGAAACCCCAAAAAACATGACTCTGCCCCAAAAGTCCCTCTAAACCTACCCGATGCTCTCCAAAAACCCACAATTTACACTTTTCCACCATGATGACGAACAAGAACCCAACTAAAACCCAATGGAGACCCCAAAACATGTCAAAAACACGCTAAAAAAGGAACTGCATCACCCAAAAAACAGAAGAAAAGCCCAAATACCATGAATCCACCCCAAAAGTCCCCTAAACCTACCTGAAGTTCTCCAAAACCCACAATCTACACTTTTCCAACACCATGACCACGGAAATCCCAACGAAACCCAATGGAGACCACAAAACACGTCAAAAACACCCCAAAAAAGAACTGCGTCACCCCAAAAAACAGAAGAAAACCCCATATACCATGAATCCACCCCAAAAGACCCCCTAAACCTACCTGATGTTCTCCAAAACCCACAATCTACACTTTTCCACCACGATGACAACAAAAAACCCAACAAAACCCATCAGAGACCCCAAAACACGTCAAAAACACACCAAACAAGAACGGAATCACCCCCAAAACTGGAAGAAAACCCCAAATACAATAGATCCACCCCAAAACCACCCTAAACCTACCTGATGTTCTCCTCAATCTACAATCCACTCCCAACCACCAGAAAACCCAAGGGAAACCCAACAAAACCCAACGGAGACCCCAAAACACGTCAAAAACACCCCAAAAAAGAACTGGATCAGAAAACAAAAACAAAAACAAAAACAAGAACTATGAATTTTCCCCCAAAACAAGCCTAAACTCACCTGATCTTCTCCAAATCCCACATTTCACTCCCATTCACCATCATGACCAACAAGAACCCAACGAAAACCCATGAAGAACGCAAAACACCTCAAAACCACCCCACAATCAAAACAAAATGCAACGGAGAACCCAAAACACGTCAAAAACACCCCAGAAGAGAACGGGACCACCCCAAAAAACAGAAGAAAACCATAAAAAAGAGAAGAAATCCCCCCAAACCATAGATTCATCCCCCCAAAAAACCTTAAACTCACCTGATGTTCTCCAAAACCCAAAATCTACACTTTTCTACCACCATGACAACGGAAAACCCAACAAAACCCAACGGAGACCCCAAAACACGTCAAAAACAACCCAAAAAAGAACTGCATCACCCCAAAAAAGAGAAGAAAACCCCAAATACCATAGATCCACCACAAAAGTCCTCCTAAACCTACCTGAAGTTCTCCCAAACCCACAATCTACACTGTTCCACCATGATGACCACGGAAAACCCAACGAAACCCAATGGAGACCCCAAAACACGTCAAAAACACCCCCAAAAAGAACGGGATCAACAGAAAAAATGAAAGAAAACCCCAAAAGCCATAGATCCACCCCAAAAGTCCCCCTAAACCTACCTGATGTTCTCCAAATCCCAAAGTCCACTCCCAACCACCAGAAAACCCATTAGGAACTCAACGAAACGCAACGGAAACTCCAAAACACCTCAAAAACACCCCAAAAGCGAACACGATCAGAAGAAAAAACGTGATTTAACGCCCAAATAACCCTTAAACCTACCTGATGTTCTCCTAAATGTACAATCCACTCCCAACCACCAGAAAACCCAAGGGAAACCCAACAAAACCCAACGGAGACCCCAAAACACGTCAAAAACACCCCCAAAAAAGAACGGGATCACTCCAAAAACAGAAGAAAACCCTAAAAAACAGAAGAAATCCCCCAAAACCATTGATTCACCCCAAAAAAGAACAGAATCAACACAACAAACGAAAGAAAACCCCAAATACCATAGATCCACCCCAAAACCACCCTAAACCTACCTGATGTTCTCCAAAACCCACAATTTACAATTTTACACCATGATGACCAACGAGAACGCAACAAAACCCAACAGAGACCCCCAAACACCTCAAAAATTTCCCAAAAAACAACGGGACCACCCCAAGAAACAGAAGGAAACCCCAAAAAACATGACTCTGCCCCAAAAGTCCCCCTAAACCTACCTGATGCTCTCCAAAAACCCACAATTTACACTTTTCCACCATGATGACCAACAAGAACCCAACTAAAACCCAATGGAGACCCCAAAACATGTCAAAAACACGCTAAAAAAGGAACTGCATCACCCAAAAAACAGAAGAAAAGCCCAAATACCATGAATCCACCCCAAAAGTCCCCTAAACCTACCTGAAGTTCTCCAAAACCCACAATCTACACTTTTCCAACACCATGACCACGGAAATCCCAACGAAACCCAATGGAGACCACAAAACACGTCAAAAACACCCCAAAAAAGAACTGCGTCACCCCAAAAAACAGAAGAAAACCCCATATACCATGAATCCACCCCAAAAGACCCCCTAAACCTACCTGATGTTCTCCAAAACCCACAATCTACACTTTTCCACCACGATGACAACAAAAAACCCAACAAAACCCATCAGAGACCCCAAAACACGTCAAAAACACACCAAACAAGAACGGAATCACCCCCAAAACTGGAAGAAAACCCCAAATACAATAGATCCACCCCAAAACCACCCTAAACCTACCTGATGTTCTCCTCAATCTACAATCCACTCCCAACCACCAGAAAACCCAAGGGAAACCCAACAAAACCCAACGGAGACCCCAAAACACGTCAAAAACACCCCAAAAAAGAACTGGATCAGAAAACAAAAACAAAAACAAAAACAAGAACTATGAATTTTCCCCCAAAACAAGCCTAAACTCACCTGATCTTCTCCAAATCCCACATTTCACTCCCATTCACCATCATGACCAACAAGAACCCAACGAAAACCCATGAAGAACGCAAAACACCTCAAAACCACCCCACAATCAAAACAAAATGCAACGGAGAACCCAAAACACGTCAAAAACACCCCAGAAGAGAACGGGACCACCCCAAAAAACAGAAGAAAACCATAAAAAAGAGAAGAAATCCCCCCAAACCATAGATTCATCCCCCCAAAAAACCTTAAACTCACCTGATGTTCTCCAAAACCCAAAATCTACACTTTTCTACCACCATGACAACGGAAAACCCAACAAAACCCAACGGAGACCCCAAAACACGTCAAAAACAACCCAAAAAAGAACTGCATCACCCCAAAAAAGAGAAGAAAACCCCAAATACCATAGATCCACCACAAAAGTCCTCCTAAACCTACCTGAAGTTCTCCCAAACCCACAATCTACACTGTTCCACCATGATGACCACGGAAAACCCAACGAAACCCAATGGAGACCCCAAAACACGTCAAAAACACCCCCAAAAAGAACGGGATCAACAGAAAAAATGAAAGAAAACCCCAAAAGCCATAGATCCACCCCAAAAGTCCCCCTAAACCTACCTGATGTTCTCCAAATCCCAAAGTCCACTCCCAACCACCAGAAAACCCATTAGGAACTCAACGAAACGCAACGGAAACTCCAAAACACCTCAAAAACACCCCAAAAGCGAACACGATCAGAAGAAAAAACGTGATTTAACGCCCAAATAACCCTTAAACCTACCTGATGTTCTCCTCAATCTACAACCCACTCCCAACCACCAGAAAACCCAAGGGAAACCCAACAAAACCCAACGGAGACCCCAAAACACGTCAAAAACACCCCCAAAAAAGAACGGGATCACTCCAAAAACAGAAGAAAACCCTAAAAAACAGAAGAAATCCCCCAAAACCATTGATTCACCCCAAAAAAGAACAGAATCAACACAACAAACGAAAGAAAACCCCAAATACCATAGATCCACCCCAAAACAACCCTAAACCTACCTGATGTTCTCCAAAACCCACAATTTACAATTTTACACCATGATGACCAACGAGAACGCAACAAAACCCAACGGAGACCCCGAAACACCTCAAAAATTTCCCAAAAAACAACGGGACCACCCCAAGAAACAGAAGGAAACCCCAAAAAAACATGACTCTGCCCCAAAATTCCCCCTAAACCTACCTGATGCTCTCCAAAAACCCACAATTTACACTTTTCCACCATGATGACCAACAAGAACCCAACTAAAACCCAATGGAGACCCCAAAACATGTCAAAAACACGCTAAAAAAGGAACTGCATCACCCAAAAAACAGAAGAAAAGCCCAAATACCATGAATCCACCCCAAAAGTCCCCTAAACCTACCTGAAGTTCTCCAAAACCCACAATCTACACTTTTCCAACACCATGACCACGGAAATCCTAACGAAACCCAATGGAGACCACAAAACACGTCAAAAACACCCCAAAAAAGAACTGCGTCACCCCAAAAAACAGAAGAAAACCCCATATACCATGAATCCACCCCAAAAGACCCCCTAAACCTACCTGATGTTCTCCAAAACCCACAATCTACACTTTTCCACCACGATGACAACAAAAAACCCAACAAAACCCATCAGAGACCCCAAAACACGTCAAAAACACACCAAACAAGAACGGAATCACCCCCAAAACTGGAAGAAAACCCCAAATACAATAGATCCACCCCAAAACCACCCTAAACCTACCTGATGTTCTCCTCAATCTACAATCCACTCCCAACCACCAGAAAACCCAAGGGAAACCCAACAAAACCCAACGGAGACCCCAAAACACGTCAAAAACACCCCAAAAAAGAACTGGATCAGAAAACAAAAACAAAAACAAAAACAAGAACTATGAATTTTCCCCCAAAACAAGCCTAAACTCACCTGATCTTCTCCAAATCCCACATTTCACTCCCATTCACCATCATGACCAACAAGAACCCAACGAAAACCCATGAAGAACGCAAAACACCTCAAAACCACCCCACAATCAAAACAAAATGCAACGGAGAACCCAAAACACGTCAAAAACACCCCAGAAGAGAACGGGACCACCCCAAAAAACAGAAGAAAACCATAAAAAAGAGAAGAAATCCCCCCAAACCATAGATTCATCCCCCCAAAAAACCTTAAACTCACCTGATGTTCTCCAAAACCCAAAATCTACACTTTTCTACCACCATGACAACGGAAAACCCAACAAAACCCAACGGAGACCCCAAAACACGTCAAAAACAACCCAAAAAAGAACTGCATCACCCCAAAAAAGAGAAGAAAACCCCAAATACCATAGATCCACCACAAAAGTCCTCCTAAACCTACCTGAAGTTCTCCCAAACCCACAATCTACACTGTTCCACCATGATGACCACGGAAAACCCAACGAAACCCAATGGAGACCCCAAAACACGTCAAAAACACCCCCAAAAAGAACGGGATCAACAGAAAAAATGAAAGAAAACCCCAAAAGCCATAGATCCACCCCAAAAGTCCCCCTAAACCTACCTGATGTTCTCCAAATCCCAAAGTCCACTCCCAACCACCAGAAAACCCATTAGGAACTCAACGAAACGCAACGGAAACTCCAAAACACCTCAAAAACACCCCAAAAGCGAACACGATCAGAAGAAAAAACGTGATTTAACGCCCAAATAACCCTTAAACCTACCTGATGTTCTCCTCAATCTACAACCCACTCCCAACCACCAGAAAACCCAAGGGAAACCCAACAAAACCCAACGGAGACCCCAAAACACGTCAAAAACACCCCCAAAAAAGAACGGGATCACTCCAAAAACAGAAGAAAACCCTAAAAAACAGAAGAAATCCCCCAAAACCATTGATTCACCCCAAAAAAGAACAGAATCAACACAACAAACGAAAGAAAACCCCAAATACCATAGATCCACCCCAAAACAACCCTAAACCTACCTGATGTTCTCCAAAACCCACAATTTACAATTTTACACCATGATGACCAACGAGAACGCAACAAAACCCAACGGAGACCCCGAAACACCTCAAAAATTTCCCAAAAAACAACGGGACCACCCCAAGAAACAGAAGGAAACCCCAAAAAAACATGACTCTGCCCCAAAAGTCCCCCTAAACCTACCTGATGCTCTCCAAAAACCCACAATTTACACTTTTCCACCATGATGACCAACAAGAACCCAACTAAAACCCAATGGAGACCCCAAAACATGTCAAAAACACGCTAAAAAAGGAACTGCATCACCCAAAAAACAGAAGAAAAGCCCAAATACCATGAATCCACCCCAAAAGTCCCCTAAACCTACCTGAAGTTCTCCAAAACCCACAATCTACACTTTTCCAACACCATGACCACGGAAATCCTAACGAAACCCAATGGAGACCACAAAACACGTCAAAAACACCCCAAAAAAGAACTGCGTCACCCCAAAAAACAGAAGAAAACCCCATATACCATGAATCCACCCCAAAAGACCCCCTAAACCTACCTGATGTTCTCCAAAACCCACAATCTACACTTTTCCACCACGATGACAACAAAAAACCCAACAAAACCCATCAGAGACCCCAAAACACGTCAAAAACACACCAAACAAGAACGGAATCACCCCCAAAACTGGAAGAAAACCCCAAATACAATAGATCCACCCCAAAACCACCCTAAACCTACCTGATGTTCTCCTCAATCTACAATCCACTCCCAACCACCAGAAAACCCAAGGGAAACCCAACAAAACCCAACGGAGACCCCAAAACACGTCAAAAACACCCCAAAAAAGAACTGGATCAGAAAACAAAAACAAAAACAAAAACAAGAACTATGAATTTTCCCCCAAAACAAGCCTAAACTCACCTGATCTTCTCCAAATCCCACATTTCACTCCCATTCACCATCATGACCAACAAGAACCCAACGAAAACCCATGAAGAACGCAAAACACCTCAAAACCACCCCACAATCAAAACAAAATGCAACGGAGAACCCAAAACACGTCAAAAACACCCCAGAAGAGAACGGGACCACCCCAAAAAACAGAAGAAAACCATAAAAAAGAGAAGAAATCCCCCCAAACCATAGATTCATCCCCCCAAAAAACCTTAAACTCACCTGATGTTCTCCAAAACCCAAAATCTACACTTTTCTACCACCATGACAACGGAAAACCCAACAAAACCCAACGGAGACCCCAAAACACGTCAAAAACAACCCAAAAAAGAACTGCATCACCCCAAAAAAGAGAAGAAAACCCCAAATACCATAGATCCACCACAAAAGTCCTCCTAAACCTACCTGAAGTTCTCCCAAACCCACAATCTACACTGTTCCACCATGATGACCACGGAAAACCCAACGAAACCCAATGGAGACCCCAAAACACGTCAAAAACACCCCCAAAAAGAACGGGATCAACAGAAAAAATGAAAGAAAACCCCAAAAGCCATAGATCCACCCCAAAAGTCCCCCTAAACCTACCTGATGTTCTCCAAATCCCAAAGTCCACTCCCAACCACCAGAAAACCCATTAGGAACTCAACGAAACGCAACGGAAACTCCAAAACACCTCAAAAACACCCCAAAAGCGAACACGATCAGAAGAAAAAACGTGATTTAACGCCCAAATAACCCTTAAACCTACCTGATGTTCTCCTCAATCTACAACCCACTCCCAACCACCAGAAAACCCAAGGGAAACCCAACAAAACCCAACGGAGACCCCAAAACACGTCAAAAACACCCCCAAAAAAGAACGGGATCACTCCAAAAACAGAAGAAAACCCTAAAAAACAGAAGAAATCCCCCAAAACCATTGATTCACCCCAAAAAAGAACAGAATCAACACAACAAACGAAAGAAAACCCCAAATACCATAGATCCACCCCAAAACAACCCTAAACCTACCTGATGTTCTCCAAAACCCACAATTTACAATTTTACACCATGATGACCAACGAGAACGCAACAAAACCCAACGGAGACCCCGAAACACCTCAAAAATTTCCCAAAAAACAACGGGACCACCCCAAGAAACAGAAGGAAACCCCAAAAAAACATGACTCTGCCCCAAAATTCCCCCTAAACCTACCTGATGCTCTCCAAAAACCCACAATTTACACTTTTCCACCATGATGACCAACAAGAACCCAACTAAAACCCAATGGAGACCCCAAAACATGTCAAAAACACGCTAAAAAAGGAACTGCATCACCCAAAAAACAGAAGAAAAGCCCAAATACCATGAATCCACCCCAAAAGTCCCCTAAACCTACCTGAAGTTCTCCAAAACCCACAATCTACACTTTTCCAACACCATGACCACGGAAATCCCAACGAAACCCAATGGAGACCACAAAACACGTCAAAAACACCCCAAAAAAGAACTGCGTCACCCCAAAAAACAGAAGAAAACCCCATATACCATGAATCCACCCCAAAAGACCCCATAAACCTACCTGATGTTCTCCAAAACCCACAATCTACACTTTTCCACCACGATGACAACAAAAAAACCAACAAAACCCATCAGAGACCCCAAAACATGTCAAAAACACACCAAACAAGAACGGAATCACCCCCAAAACTGGAAGAAAACCCCAAATACAATAGATCCACCCCAAAACCACCCTAAACCTACCTGATGTTCTCCTCAATCTACAATCCACTCCCAACCACCAGAAAACCCAAGGGAAACCCAACAAAACCCAACGGAGACCCCAAAACACGTCAAAAACACCCCAAAAAAGAACTGGATCAGAAAACAAAAACAAAAACAAATACAAGAACTATGAATTTTCCCCCAAAACAAGCCTAAACTCACCTGATCTTCTCCAAATCCCACATTTCACTCCCATTCACCATCATGACCAACAAGAACCCAACGAAAACCCATGAAGAACGCAAAACACCTCAAAACCACCCCACAATCAAAACAAAATGCAACGGAGAACCCAAAACACGTCAAAAACACCCCAGAAGAGAACGGGACCACCCCAAAAAACAGAAGAAAACCATAAAAAAGAGAAGAAATCCCCCCAAACCATAGATTCATCCCCCCAAAAAACCTTAAACTCACCTGATGTTCTCCAAAACCCAAAATCTACACTTTTCTACCACCATGACAACGGAAAACCCAACAAAACCCAACGGAGACCCCAAAACACGTCAAAAACAACCCAAAAAAGAACTGCATCACCCCAAAAAAGAGAAGAAAACCCCAAATACCATAGATCCACCACAAAAGTCCTCCTAAACCTACCTGAAGTTCTCCCAAACCCACAATCTACACTGTTCCACCATGATGACCACGGAAAACCCAACGAAACCCAATGGAGACCCCAAAACACGTCAAAAACACCCCCAAAAAGAACGGGATCAACAGAAAAAATGAAAGAAAACCCCAAAAGCCATAGATCCACCCCAAAAGTCCCCCTAAACCTACCTGATGTTCTCCAAATCCCAAAGTCCACTCCCAACCACCAGAAAACCCATTAGGAACTCAACGAAACGCAACGGAAACTCCAAAACACCTCAAAAACACCCCAAAAGCGAACACGATCAGAAGAAAAAACGTGATTTAACGCCCAAATAACCCTTAAACCTACCTGATGTTCTCCTCAATCTACAACCCACTCCCAACCACCAGAAAACCCAAGGGAAACCCAACAAAACCCAACGGAGACCCCAAAACACGTCAAAAACACCCCCAAAAAAGAACGGGATCACTCCAAAAACAGAAGAAAACCCTAAAAAACAGAAGAAATCCCCCAAAACCATTGATTCACCCCAAAAAAGAACAGAATCAACACAACAAACGAAAGAAAACCCCAAATACCATAGATCCACCCCAAAACAACCCTAAACCTACCTGATGTTCTCCAAAACACACAATTTACAATTTTACACCATGATGACCAACGAGAACGCAACAAAACCCAACAGAGACCCCCAAACACCTCAAAAATTTCCCAAAAAACAACGGGACCACCCCAAGAAACAGAAGGAAACCCCAAAAAAACATGACTCTGCCCCAAAAGTCCCCCTAAACCTACCCGATGCTCTCCAAAAACCCACAATTTACACTTTTCCACCATGATGACCAACAAGAACCCAACTAAAACCCAATGGAGACCCCAAAACATGTCAAAAACACGCTAAAAAAGGAACTGCATCACCCAAAAAACAGAAGAAAAGCCCAAATACCATGAATCCACCCCAAAAGTCCCCTAAACCTACCTGAAGTTCTCCAAAACCCACAATCTACACTTTTCCAACACCATGACCACGGAAATCCCAACGAAACCCAATGGAGACCACAAAACACGTCAAAAACACCCCAAAAAAGAACTGCGTCACCCCCCAAAAAAACAGAAGAAAACCCCATATACCATGAATCCACCCCAAAAGACCCCCTAAACCTACCTGATGTTCTCCAAAACCCACAATCTACACTTTTCCACCACGATGACAACAAAAAACCCAACAAAACCCATCAGAGACCCCAAAACACGTCAAAAACACACCAAACAAGAACGGAATCACCCCCAAAACTGGAAGAAAACCCCAAATACAATAGATCCACCCCAAAACCACCCTAAACCTACCTGATGTTCTCCTCAATCTACAATCCACTCCCAACCACCAGAAAACCCAAGGGAAACCCAACAAAACCCAACGGAGACCCCAAAACACGTCAAAAACACCCCAAAAAAGAACTGGATCAGAAAACAAAAACAAAAACAAAAACAAGAACTATGAATTTTCCCCCAAAACAAGCCTAAACTCACCTGATCTTCTCCAAATCCCACATTTCACTCCCATTCACCATCATGACCAACAAGAACCCAACGAAAACCCATGAAGAACGCAAAACACCTCAAAACCACCCCACAATCAAAACAAAATGCAACGGAGAACCCAAAACACGTCAAAAACACCCCAGAAGAGAACGGGACCACCCCAAAAAACAGAAGAAAACCATAAAAAAGAGAAGAAATCCCCCAAAACCATAGATTCATCCCCCCAAAAAACCTTAAACTCACCTGATGTTCTCCAAAACCCAAAATCTACACTTTTCTACCACCATGACAACGGAAAACCCAACAAAACCCAACGGAGACCCCAAAACACGTCAAAAACAACCCAAAAAAGAACTGCATCACCCCAAAAAAGAGAAGAAAACCCCAAATACCATAGATCCACCACAAAAGTCCTCCTAAACCTACCTGAAGTTCTCCCAAACCCACAATCTACACTGTTCCACCATGATGACCACGGAAAACCCAACGAAACCCAATGGAGACCCCAAAACACGTCAAAAACACCCCCAAAAAGAACGGGATCAACAGAAAAAATGAAAGAAAACCCCAAAAGCCATAGATCCACCCCAAAAGTCCCCCTAAACCTACCTGATGTTCTCCAAATCCCAAAGTCCACTCCCAACCACCAGAAAACCCATTAGGAACTCAACGAAACGCAACGGAAACTCCAAAACACCTCAAAAACACCCCAAAAGCGAACACGATCAGAAGAAAAAACGTGATTTAACGCCCAAATAACCCTTAAACCTACCTGATGTTCTCCTCAATCTACAACCCACTCCCAACCACCAGAAAACCCAAGGGAAACCCAACAAAACCCAACGGAGACCCCAAAACACGTCAAAAACACCCCCAAAAAAGAACGGGATCACTCCAAAAACAGAAGAAAACCCTAAAAAACAGAAGAAATCCCCCAAAACCATTGATTCACCCCAAAAAAGAACAGAATCAACACAACAAACGAAAGAAAACCCCAAATACCATAGATCCACCCCAAAACAACCCTAAACCTACCTGATGTTCTCCAAAACCCACAATTTACAATTTTACACCATGATGACCAACGAGAACGCAACAAAACCCAACGGAGACCCCGAAACACCTCAAAAATTTCCCAAAAAACAACGGGACCACCCCAAGAAACAGAAGGAAACCCCAAAAAAACATGACTCTGCCCCAAAATTCCCCCTAAACCTACCTGATGCTCTCCAAAAACCCACAATTTACACTTTTCCACCATGATGACCAACAAGAACCCAACTAAAACCCAATGGAGACCCCAAAACATGTCAAAAACACGCTAAAAAAGGAACTGCATCACCCAAAAAACAGAAGAAAAGCCCAAATACCATGAATCCACCCCAAAAGTCCCCTAAACCTACCTGAAGTTCTCCAAAACCCACAATCTACACTTTTCCAACACCATGACCACGGAAATCCTAACGAAACCCAATGGAGACCACAAAACACGTCAAAAACACCCCAAAAAAGAACTGCGTCACCCCAAAAAACAGAAGAAAACCCCATATACCATGAATCCACCCCAAAAGACCCCCTAAACCTACCTGATGTTCTCCAAAACCCACAATCTACACTTTTCCACCACGATGACAACAAAAAACCCAACAAAACCCATCAGAGACCCCAAAACACGTCAAAAACACACCAAACAAGAACGGAATCACCCCCAAAACTGGAAGAAAACCCCAAATACAATAGATCCACCCCAAAACCACCCTAAACCTACCTGATGTTCTCCTCAATCTACAATCCACTCCCAACCACCAGAAAACCCAAGGGAAACCCAACAAAACCCAACGGAGACCCCAAAACACGTCAAAAACACCCCAAAAAAGAACTGGATCAGAAAACAAAAACAAAAACAAAAACAAGAACTATGAATTTTCCCCCAAAACAAGCCTAAACTCACCTGATCTTCTCCAAATCCCACATTTCACTCCCATTCACCATCATGACCAACAAGAACCCAACGAAAACCCATGAAGAACGCAAAACACCTCAAAACCACCCCACAATCAAAACAAAATGCAACGGAGAACCCAAAACACGTCAAAAACACCCCAGAAGAGAACGGGACCACCCCAAAAAACAGAAGAAAACCATAAAAAAGAGAAGAAATCCCCCAAAACCATAGATTCATCCCCCCAAAAAACCTTAAACTCACCTGATGTTCTCCAAAACCCAAAATCTACACTTTTCTACCACCATGACAACGGAAAACCCAACAAAACCCAACGGAGACCCCAAAACACGTCAAAAACAACCCAAAAAAGAACTGCATCACCCCAAAAAAGAGAAGAAAACCCCAAATACCATAGATCCACCACAAAAGTCCTCCTAAACCTACCTGAAGTTCTCCCAAACCCACAATCTACACTGTTCCACCATGATGACCACGGAAAACCCAACGAAACCCAATGGAGACCCCAAAACACGTCAAAAACACCCCCAAAAAGAACGGGATCAACAGAAAAAATGAAAGAAAACCCCAAAAGCCATAGATCCACCCCAAAAGTCCCCCTAAACCTACCTGATGTTCTCCAAATCCCAAAGTCCACTCCCAACCACCAGAAAACCCATTAGGAACTCAACGAAACGCAACGGAAACTCCAAAACACCTCAAAAACACCCCAAAAGCGAACACGATCAGAAGAAAAAACGTGATTTAACGCCCAAATAACCCTTAAACCTACCTGATGTTCTCCTCAATCTACAACCCACTCCCAACCACCAGAAAACCCAAGGGAAACCCAACAAAACCCAACGGAGACCCCAAAACACGTCAAAAACACCCCCAAAAAAGAACGGGATCACTCCAAAAACAGAAGAAAACCCTAAAAAACAGAAGAAATCCCCCAAAACCATTGATTCACCCCAAAAAAGAACAGAATCAACACAACAAACGAAAGAAAACCCCAAATACCATAGATCCACCCCAAAACAACCCTAAACCTACCTGATGTTCTCCAAAACCCACAATTTACAATTTTACACCATGATGACCAACGAGAACGCAACAAAACCCAACGGAGACCCCGAAACACCTCAAAAATTTCCCAAAAAACAACGGGACCACCCCAAGAAACAGAAGGAAACCCCAAAAAAACATGACTCTGCCCCAAAATTCCCCCTAAACCTACCTGATGCTCTCCAAAAACCCACAATTTACACTTTTCCACCATGATGACCAACAAGAACCCAACTAAAACCCAATGGAGACCCCAAAACATGTCAAAAACACGCTAAAAAAGGAACTGCATCACCCAAAAAACAGAAGAAAAGCCCAAATACCATGAATCCACCCCAAAAGTCCCCTAAACCTACCTGAAGTTCTCCAAAACCCACAATCTACACTTTTCCAACACCATGACCACGGAAATCCCAACGAAACCCAATGGAGACCACAAAACACGTCAAAAACACCCCAAAAAAGAACTGCGTCACCCCAAAAAACAGAAGAAAACCCCATATACCATGAATCCACCCCAAAAGACCCCCTAAACCTACCTGATGTTCTCCAAAACCCACAATCTACACTTTTCCACCACGATGACAACAAAAAAACCAACAAAACCCATCAGAGACCCCAAAACATGTCAAAAACACACCAAACAAGAACGGAATCACCCCCAAAACTGGAAGAAAACCCCAAATACAATAGATCCACCCCAAAACCACCCTAAACCTACCTGATGTTCTCCTCAATCTACAATCCACTCCCAACCACCAGAAAACCCAAGGGAAACCCAACAAAACCCAACGGAGACCCCAAAACACGTCAAAAACACCCCAAAAAAGAACTGGATCAGAAAACAAAAACAAAAACAAATACAAGAACTATGAATTTTCCCCCAAAACAAGCCTAAACTCACCTGATCTTCTCCAAATCCCACATTTCACTCCCATTCACCATCATGACCAACAAGAACCCAACGAAAACCCATGAAGAACGCAAAACACCTCAAAACCACCCCACAATCAAAACAAAATGCAACGGAGAACCCAAAACACGTCAAAAACACCCCAGAAGAGAACGGGACCACCCCAAAAAACAGAAGAAAACCATAAAAAAGAGAAGAAATCCCCCCAAACCATAGATTCATCCCCCCAAAAAACCTTAAACTCACCTGATGTTCTCCAAAACCCAAAATCTACACTTTTCTACCACCATGACAACGGAAAACCCAACAAAACCCAACGGAGACCCCAAAACACGTCAAAAACAACCCAAAAAAGAACTGCATCACCCCAAAAAAGAGAAGAAAACCCCAAATACCATAGATCCACCACAAAAGTCCTCCTAAACCTACCTGAAGTTCTCCCAAACCCACAATCTACACTGTTCCACCATGATGACCACGGAAAACCCAACGAAACCCAATGGAGACCCCAAAACACGTCAAAAACACCCCCAAAAAGAACGGGATCAACAGAAAAAATGAAAGAAAACCCCAAAAGCCATAGATCCACCCCAAAAGTCCCCCTAAACCTACCTGATGTTCTCCAAATCCCAAAGTCCACTCCCAACCACCAGAAAACCCATTAGGAACTCAACGAAACGCAACGGAAACTCCAAAACACCTCAAAAACACCCCAAAAGCGAACACGATCAGAAGAAAAAACGTGATTTAACGCCCAAATAACCCTTAAACCTACCTGATGTTCTCCTCAATCTACAACCCACTCCCAACCACCAGAAAACCCAAGGGAAACCCAACAAAACCCAACGGAGACCCCAAAACACGTCAAAAACACCCCCAAAAAAGAACGGGATCACTCCAAAAACAGAAGAAAACCCTAAAAAACAGAAGAAATCCCCCAAAACCATTGATTCACCCCAAAAAAGAACAGAATCAACACAACAAACGAAAGAAAACCCCAAATACCATAGATCCACCCCAAAACAACCCTAAACCTACCTGATGTTCTCCAAAACACACAATTTACAATTTTACACCATGATGACCAACGAGAACGCAACAAAACCCAACAGAGACCCCCAAACACCTCAAAAATTTCCCAAAAAACAACGGGACCACCCCAAGAAACAGAAGGAAACCCCAAAAAAACATGACTCTGCCCCAAAAGTCCCCCTAAACCTACCCGATGCTCTCCAAAAACCCACAATTTACACTTTTCCACCATGATGACCAACAAGAACCCAACTAAAACCCAATGGAGACCCCAAAACATGTCAAAAACACGCTAAAAAAGGAACTGCATCACCCAAAAAACAGAAGAAAAGCCCAAATACCATGAATCCACCCCAAAAGTCCCCTAAACCTACCTGAAGTTCTCCAAAACCCACAATCTACACTTTTCCAACACCATGACCACGGAAATCCCAACGAAACCCAATGGAGACCACAAAACACGTCAAAAACACCCCAAAAAAGAACTGCGTCACCCCCCAAAAAAACAGAAGAAAACCCCATATACCATGAATCCACCCCAAAAGACCCCCTAAACCTACCTGATGTTCTCCAAAACCCACAATCTACACTTTTCCACCACGATGACAACAAAAAACCCAACAAAACCCATCAGAGACCCCAAAACACGTCAAAAACACACCAAACAAGAACGGAATCACCCCCAAAACTGGAAGAAAACCCCAAATACAATAGATCCACCCCAAAACCACCCTAAACCTACCTGATGTTCTCCTCAATCTACAATCCACTCCCAACCACCAGAAAACCCAAGGGAAACCCAACAAAACCCAACGGAGACCCCAAAACACGTCAAAAACACCCCAAAAAAGAACTGGATCAGAAAACAAAAACAAAAACAAAAACAAGAACTATGAATTTTCCCCCAAAACAAGCCTAAACTCACCTGATCTTCTCCAAATCCCACATTTCACTCCCATTCACCATCATGACCAACAAGAACCCAACGAAAACCCATGAAGAACGCAAAACACCTCAAAACCACCCCACAATCAAAACAAAATGCAACGGAGAACCCAAAACACGTCAAAAACACCCCAGAAGAGAACGGGACCACCCCAAAAAACAGAAGAAAACCATAAAAAAGAGAAGAAATCCCCCAAAACCATAGATTCATCCCCCCAAAAAACCTTAAACTCACCTGATGTTCTCCAAAACCCAAAATCTACACTTTTCTACCACCATGACAACGGAAAACCCAACAAAACCCAACGGAGACCCCAAAACACGTCAAAAACAACCCAAAAAAGAACTGCATCACCCCAAAAAAGAGAAGAAAACCCCAAATACCATAGATCCACCACAAAAGTCCTCCTAAACCTACCTGAAGTTCTCCCAAACCCACAATCTACACTGTTCCACCATGATGACCACGGAAAACCCAACGAAACCCAATGGAGACCCCAAAACACGTCAAAAACACCCCCAAAAAGAACGGGATCAACAGAAAAAATGAAAGAAAACCCCAAAAGCCATAGATCCACCCCAAAAGTCCCCCTAAACCTACCTGATGTTCTCCAAATCCCAAAGTCCACTCCCAACCACCAGAAAACCCATTAGGAACTCAACGAAACGCAACGGAAACTCCAAAACACCTCAAAAACACCCCAAAAGCGAACACGATCAGAAGAAAAAACGTGATTTAACGCCCAAATAACCCTTAAACCTACCTGATGTTCTCCTAAATGTACAATCCACTCCCAACCACCAGAAAACCCAAGGGAAACCCAACAAAACCCAACGGAGACCCCAAAACACGTCAAAAACACCCCCAAAAAAGAACGGGATCACTCCAAAAACAGAAGAAAACCCTAAAAAACAGAAGAAATCCCCCAAAACCATTGATTCACCCCAAAAAAGAACAGAATCAACACAACAAACGAAAGAAAACCCCAAATACCATAGATCCACCCCAAAACAACCCTAAACCTACCTGATGTTCTCCAAAACACACAATTTACAATTTTACACCATGATGACCAACGAGAACGCAACAAAACCCAACAGAGACCCCCAAACACCTCAAAAATTTCCCAAAAAACAACGGGACCACCCCAAGAAACAGAAGGAAACCCCCAAAAAACATGACTCTGCCCCAAAAGTCCCCCTAAACCTACCCGATGCTCTCCAAAAACCCACAATTTACACTTTTCCACCATGATGACGAACAAGAACCCAACTAAAACCCAATGGAGACCCCAAAACATGTCAAAAACACGCTAAAAAAGGAACTGCATCACCCAAAAAACAGAAGAAAAGCCCAAATACCATGAATCCACCCCAAAAGTCCCCTAAACCTACCTGAAGTTCTCCAAAACCCACAATCTACACTTTTCCAACACCATGACCACGGAAATCCCAACGAAACCCAATGGAGACCACAAAACACGTCAAAAACACCCCAAAAAAGAACTGCGTCACCCCCCAAAAAAACAGAAGAAAACCCCATATACCATGAATCCACCCCAAAAGACCCCCTAAACCTACCTGATGTTCTCCAAAACCCACAATCTACACTTTTCCACCACGATGACAACAAAAAACCCAACAAAACCCATCAGAGACCCCAAAACACGTCAAAAACACACCAAACAAGAACGGAATCACCCCCAAAACTGGAAGAAAACCCCAAATACAATAGATCCACCCCAAAACCACCCTAAACCTACCTGATGTTCTCCTCAATCTACAATCCACTCCCAACCACCAGAAAACCCAAGGGAAACCCAACAAAACCCAACGGAGACCCCAAAACACGTCAAAAACACCCCAAAAAAGAACTGGATCAGAAAACAAAAACAAAAACAAAAACAAGAACTATGAATTTTCCCCCAAAACAAGCCTAAACTCACCTGATCTTCTCCAAATCCCACATTTCACTCCCATTCACCATCATGACCAACAAGAACCCAACGAAAACCCATGAAGAACGCAAAACACCTCAAAACCACCCCACAATCAAAACAAAATGCAACGGAGAACCCAAAACACGTCAAAAACACCCCAGAAGAGAACGGGACCACCCCAAAAAACAGAAGAAAACCATAAAAAAGAGAAGAAATCCCCCAAAACCATAGATTCATCCCCCCAAAAAACCTTAAACTCACCTGATGTTCTCCAAAACCCAAAATCTACACTTTTCTACCACCATGACAACGGAAAACCCAACAAAACCCAACGGAGACCCCAAAACACGTCAAAAACAACCCAAAAAAGAACTGCATCACCCCAAAAAAGAGAAGAAAACCCCAAATACCATAGATCCACCACAAAAGTCCTCCTAAACCTACCTGAAGTTCTCCCAAACCCACAATCTACACTGTTCCACCATGATGACCACGGAAAACCCAACGAAACCCAATGGAGACCCCAAAACACGTCAAAAACACCCCCAAAAAGAACGGGATCAACAGAAAAAATGAAAGAAAACCCCAAAAGCCATAGATCCACCCCAAAAGTCCCCCTAAACCTACCTGATGTTCTCCAAATCCCAAAGTCCACTCCCAACCACCAGAAAACCCATTAGGAACTCAACGAAACGCAACGGAAACTCCAAAACACCTCAAAAACACCCCAAAAGCGAACACGATCAGAAGAAAAAACGTGATTTAACGCCCAAATAACCCTTAAACCTACCTGATGTTCTCCTCAATCTACAACCCACTCCCAACCACCAGAAAACCCAAGGGAAACCCAACAAAACCCAACGGAGACCCCAAAACACGTCAAAAACACCCCCAAAAAAGAACGGGATCACTCCAAAAACAGAAGAAAACCCTAAAAAACAGAAGAAATCCCCCAAAACCATTGATTCACCCCAAAAAAGAACAGAATCAACACAACAAACGAAAGAAAACCCCAAATACCATAGATCCACCCCAAAACAACCCTAAACCTACCTGATGTTCTCCAAAACCCACAATTTACAATTTTACACCATGATGACCAACGAGAACGCAACAAAACCCAACAGAGACCCCCAAACACCTCAAAAATTTCCCAAAAAACAACGGGACCACCCCAAGAAACAGAAGGAAACCCCAAAAAACATGACTCTGCCCCAAAAGTCCCCCTAAACCTACCCGATGCTCTCCAAAAACCCACAATTTACACTTTTCCACCATGATGACCAACAAGAACCCAACTAAAACCCAATGGAGACCCCAAAACATGTCAAAAACACGCTAAAAAAGGAACTGCATCACCCAAAAAACAGAAGAAAAGCCCAAATACCATGAATCCACCCCAAAAGTCCCCTAAACCTACCTGAAGTTCTCCAAAACCCACAATCTACACTTTTCCAACACCATGACCACGGAAATCCCAACGAAACCCAATGGAGACCACAAAACACGTCAAAAACACCCCAAAAAAGAACTGCGTCACCCCCCAAAAAAACAGAAGAAAACCCCATATACCATGAATCCACCCCAAAAGACCCCCTAAACCTACCTGATGTTCTCCAAAACCCACAATCTACACTTTTCCACCACGATGACAACAAAAAACCCAACAAAACCCATCAGAGACCCCAAAACACGTCAAAAACACACCAAACAAGAACGGAATCACCCCCAAAACTGGAAGAAAACCCCAAATACAATAGATCCACCCCAAAACCACCCTAAACCTACCTGATGTTCTCCTCAATCTACAATCCACTCCCAACCACCAGAAAACCCAAGGGAAACCCAACAAAACCCAACGGAGACCCCAAAACACGTCAAAAACACCCCAAAAAAGAACTGGATCAGAAAACAAAAACAAAAACAAAAACAAGAACTATGAATTTTCCCCCAAAACAAGCCTAAACTCACCTGATCTTCTCCAAATCCCACATTTCACTCCCATTCACCATCATGACCAACAAGAACCCAACGAAAACCCATGAAGAACGCAAAACACCTCAAAACCACCCCACAATCAAAACAAAATGCAACGGAGAACCCAAAACACGTCAAAAACACCCCAGAAGAGAACGGGACCACCCCAAAAAACAGAAGAAAACCATAAAAAAGAGAAGAAATCCCCCCAAACCATAGATTCATCCCCCCAAAAAACCTTAAACTCACCTGATGTTCTCCAAAACCCAAAATCTACACTTTTCTACCACCATGACAACGGAAAACCCAACAAAACCCAACGGAGACCCCAAAACACGTCAAAAACAACCCAAAAAAGAACTGCATCACCCCAAAAAAGAGAAGAAAACCCCAAATACCATAGATCCACCACAAAAGTCCTCCTAAACCTACCTGAAGTTCTCCCAAACCCACAATCTACACTGTTCCACCATGATGACCACGGAAAACCCAACGAAACCCAATGGAGACCCCAAAACACGTCAAAAACACCCCCAAAAAGAACGGGATCAACAGAAAAAATGAAAGAAAACCCCAAAAGCCATAGATCCACCCCAAAAGTCCCCCTAAACCTACCTGATGTTCTCCAAATCCCAAAGTCCACTCCCAACCACCAGAAAACCCATTAGGAACTCAACGAAACGCAACGGAAACTCCAAAACACCTCAAAAACACCCCAAAAGCGAACACGATCAGAAGAAAAAACGTGATTTAACGCCCAAATAACCCTTAAACCTACCTGATGTTCTCCTCAATCTACAACCCACTCCCAACCACCAGAAAACCCAAGGGAAACCCAACAAAACCCAACGGAGACCCCAAAACACGTCAAAAACACCCCCAAAAAAGAACGGGATCACTCCAAAAACAGAAGAAAACCCTAAAAAACAGAAGAAATCCCCCAAAACCATTGATTCACCCCAAAAAAGAACAGAATCAACACAACAAACGAAAGAAAACCCCAAATACCATAGATCCACCCCAAAACAACCCTAAACCTACCTGATGTTCTCCAAAACCCACAATTTACAATTTTACACCATGATGACCAACGAGAACGCAACAAAACCCAACAGAGACCCCCAAACACCTCAAAAATTTCCCAAAAAACAACGGGACCACCCCAAGAAACAGAAGGAAACCCCAAAAAACATGACTCTGCCCCAAAAGTCCCCCTAAACCTACCCGATGCTCTCCAAAAACCCACAATTTACACTTTTCCACCATGATGACCAACAAGAACCCAACTAAAACCCAATGGAGACCCCAAAACATGTCAAAAACACGCTAAAAAAGGAACTGCATCACCCAAAAAACAGAAGAAAAGCCCAAATACCATGAATCCACCCCAAAAGTCCCCTAAACCTACCTGAAGTTCTCCAAAACCCACAATCTACACTTTTCCAACACCATGACCACGGAAATCCCAACGAAACCCAATGGAGACCACAAAACACGTCAAAAACACCCCAAAAAAGAACTGCGTCACCCCCCAAAAAAACAGAAGAAAACCCCATATACCATGAATCCACCCCAAAAGACCCCCTAAACCTACCTGATGTTCTCCAAAACCCACAATCTACACTTTTCCACCACGATGACAACAAAAAACCCAACAAAACCCATCAGAGACCCCAAAACACGTCAAAAACACACCAAACAAGAACGGAATCACCCCCAAAACTGGAAGAAAACCCCAAATACAATAGATCCACCCCAAAACCACCCTAAACCTACCTGATGTTCTCCTCAATCTACAATCCACTCCCAACCACCAGAAAACCCAAGGGAAACCCAACAAAACCCAACGGAGACCCCAAAACACGTCAAAAACACCCCAAAAAAGAACTGGATCAGAAAACAAAAACAAAAACAAAAACAAGAACTATGAATTTTCCCCCAAAACAAGCCTAAACTCACCTGATCTTCTCCAAATCCCACATTTCACTCCCATTCACCATCATGACCAACAAGAACCCAACGAAAACCCATGAAGAACGCAAAACACCTCAAAACCACCCCACAATCAAAACAAAATGCAACGGAGAACCCAAAACACGTCAAAAACACCCCAGAAGAGAACGGGACCACCCCAAAAAACAGAAGAAAACCATAAAAAAGAGAAGAAATCCCCCAAAACCATAGATTCATCCCCCCAAAAACCTTAAACTCACCTGATGTTCTCCAAAACCCAAAATCTACACTTTTCTACCACCATGACAACGGAAAACCCAACAAAACCCAACGGAGACCCCAAAACACGTCAAAAACAACCCAAAAAAGAACTGCATCACCCCAAAAAAGAGAAGAAAACCCCAAATACCATAGATCCACCACAAAAGTCCTCCTAAACCTACCTGAAGTTCTCCCAAACCCACAATCTACACTGTTCCACCATGATGACCACGGAAAACCCAACGAAACCCAATGGAGACCCCAAAACACGTCAAAAACACCCCCAAAAAGAACGGGATCAACAGAAAAAATGAAAGAAAACCCCAAAAGCCATAGATCCACCCCAAAAGTCCCCCTAAACCTACCTGATGTTCTCCAAATCCCAAAGTCCACTCCCAACCACCAGAAAACCCATTAGGAACTCAACGAAACGCAACGGAAACTCCAAAACACCTCAAAAACACCCCAAAAGCGAACACGATCAGAAGAAAAAACGTGATTTAACGCCCAAATAACCCTTAAACCTACCTGATGTTCTCCTAAATGTACAACCCACTCCCAACCACCAGAAAACCCAAGGGAAACCCAACAAAACCCAACGGAGACCCCAAAACACGTCAAAAACACCCCCAAAAAAGAACGGGATCACTCCAAAAACAGAAGAAAACCCTAAAAAACAGAAGAAATGCCCCAAAACCATAGATTCACCCCAAAAAAGAACAGAATCAACACAACAAACGAAAGAAAACCCCAAATACCATAGATCCACCCCAAAACAACCCTAAACCTACCTGATGTTCTCCAAAACCCACAATTTACAATTTTACACCATGATGACCAACGAGAACGCAACAAAACCCAACAGAGACCCCCAAACACCTCAAAAATTTCCCAAAAAACAACGGGACCACCCCAAGAAACAGAAGGAAACCCCAAAAAACATGACTCTGCCCCAAAAGTCCCTCTAAACCTACCTGATGCTCTCCAAAAACCCACAATTTACACTTTTCCACCATGATGACCAACAAGAACCCAACTAAAACCCAATGGAGACCCCAAAACATGTCAAAAACACGCTAAAAAAGGAACTGCATCACCCAAAAAACAGAAGAAAAACCCAAATACCATGAATCCACCCCAAAAGTCCCCTAAACCTACCTGAAGTTCTCCAAAACCCACAATCTACACTTTTCCAACACCATGACCACGGAAATCCCAACGAAACCCAATGGAGACCACAAAACACGTCAAAAACACCCCAAAAAAGAACTGCGTCACCCCAAAAAACAGAAGAAAACCCCATATACCATGAATCCACCCCAAAAGACCCCCTAAACCTACCTGATGTTCTCCAAAACCCACAATCTACACTTTTCCACCACGATGACAACAAAAAACCCAACAAAACCCATCAGAGACCCCAAAACACGTCAAAAACACACCAAACAAGAACGGAATCACCCCCAAAACTGGAAGAAAACCCCAAATACAATAGATCCACCCCAAAACCACCCTAAACCTACCTGATGTTCTCCTCAATCTACAATCCACTCCCAACCACCAGAAAACCCAAGGGAAACCCAACAAAACCCAACGGAGACCCCAAAACACGTCAAAAACACCCCAAAAAAGAACTGGATCAGAAAACAAAAACAAAAACAAAAACAAGAACTATGAATTTTCCCCCAAAACAAGCCTAAACTCACCTGATCTTCTCCAAATCCCACATTTCATTCCCATTCACCATCATGACCAACAAGAACCCAACGAAAACCCATGAAGAACGCAAAACACCTCAAAACCACCCCACAATCAAAACAAAATGCAACGGAGAACCCAAAACACGTCAAAAACACCCCAGAAGAGAACGGGACCACCCCAAAAAACAGAAGAAAACCATAAAAAAGAGAAGAAATCCCCCAAAACCATAGATTCATCCCCCCAAAAAACCTTAAACTCACCTGATGTTCTCCAAAACCCAAAATCTACACTTTTCTACCACCATGACAACGGAAAACCCAACAAAACCCAACGGAGACCCCAAAACACGTCAAAAACAACCCAAAAAAGAACTGCATCACCCCAAAAAAGAGAAGAAAACCCCAAATACCATAGATCCACCACAAAAGTCCTCCTAAACCTACCTGAAGTTCTCCCAAACCCACAATCTACACTGTTCCACCATGATGACCACGGAAAACCCAACGAAACCCAATGGAGACCCCAAAACACGTCAAAAACACCCCCAAAAAGAACGGGATCAACAGAAAAAATGAAAGAAAACCCCAAAAAGCCATAGATCCACCCCAAAAGTCCCCCTAAACCTACCTGATGTTCTCCAAATCCCAAAGTCCACTCCCAACCACCAGAAAACCCATTAGGAACTCAACGAAACGCAACGGAAACTCCAAAACACCTCAAAAACACCCCAAAAGCGAACACGATCAGAAGAAAAAACGTGATTTAACGCCCAAATAACCCTTAAACCTACCTGATGTTCTCCTCAATCTACAACCCACTCCCAACCACCAGAAAACCCAAGGGAAACCCAACAAAACCCAACGGAGACCCCAAAACACGTCAAAAACACCCCCAAAAAAGAACGGGATCACTCCAAAAACAGAAGAAAACCCTAAAAAACAGAAGAAATCCCCCAAAACCATTGATTCACCCCAAAAAAGAACAGAATCAACACAACAAACGAAAGAAAACCCCAAATACCATAGATCCACCCCAAAACAACCCTAAACCTACCTGATGTTCTCCAAAACCCACAATTTACAATTTTACACCATGATGACCAACGAGAACGCAACAAAACCCAACAGAGACCCCCAAACACCTCAAAAATTTCCCAAAAAACAACGGGACCACCCCAAGAAACAGAAGGAAACCCCAAAAAACATGACTCTGCCCCAAAAGTCCCCCTAAACCTACCTGATGCTCTCCAAAAACCCACAATTTACACTTTGCCACCATGATGACCAACAAGAACCCAACTAAAACCCAATGGAGACCCCAAAACATGTCAAAAACACGCTAAAAAAGGAACTGCATCACCCAAAAAACAGAAGAAAAGCCCAAATACCATGAATCCACCCCAAAAGTCCCCTAAACCTACCTGAAGTTCTCCAAAACCCACAATCTACACTTTTCCAACACCATGACCACGGAAATCCCAACGAAACCCAATGGAGACCACAAAACACGTCAAAAACACCCCAAAAAAGAACTGCGTCACCCCCCAAAAAAACAGAAGAAAACCCCATATACCATGAATCCACCCCAAAAGACCCCCTAAACCTACCTGATGTTCTCCAAAACCCACAATCTACACTTTTCCACCACGATGACAACAAAAAACCCAACAAAACCCATCAGAGACCCCAAAACACGTCAAAAACACACCAAACAAGAACGGAATCACCCCCAAAACTGGAAGAAAACCCCAAATACAATAGATCCACCCCAAAACCACCCTAAACCTACCTGATGTTCTCCTCAATCTACAATCCACTCCCAACCACCAGAAAACCCAAGGGAAACCCAACAAAACCCAACGGAGACCCCAAAACACGTCAAAAACACCCCAAAAAAGAACTGGATCAGAAAACAAAAACAAAAACAAAAACAAGAACTATGAATTTTCCCCCAAAACAAGCCTAAACTCACCTGATCTTCTCCAAATCCCACATTTCACTCCCATTCACCATCATGACCAACAAGAACCCAACGAAAACCCATGAAGAACGCAAAACACCTCAAAACCACCCCACAATCAAAACAAAATGCAACGGAGAACCCAAAACACGTCAAAAACACCCCAGAAGAGAACGGGACCACCCCAAAAAACAGAAGAAAACCATAAAAAAGAGAAGAAATCCCCCAAAACCATAGATTCATCCCCCCAAAAAACCTTAAACTCACCTGATGTTCTCCAAAACCCAAAATCTACACTTTTCTACCACCATGACAACGGAAAACCCAACAAAACCCAACGGAGACCCCAAAACACGTCAAAAACAACCCAAAAAAGAACTGCATCACCCCAAAAAAGAGAAGAAAACCCCAAATACCATAGATCCACCACAAAAGTCCTCCTAAACCTACCTGAAGTTCTCCCAAACCCACAATCTACACTGTTCCACCATGATGACCACGGAAAACCCAACGAAACCCAATGGAGACCCCAAAACACGTCAAAAACACCCCCAAAAAGAACGGGATCAACAGAAAAAATGAAAGAAAACCCCAAAAGCCATAGATCCACCCCAAAAGTCCCCCTAAACCTACCTGATGTTCTCCAAATCCCAAAGTCCACTCCCAACCACCAGAAAACCCATTAGGAACTCAACGAAACGCAACGGAAACTCCAAAACACCTCAAAAACACCCCAAAAGCGAACACGATCAGAAGAAAAAACGTGATTTAACGCCCAAATAACCCTTAAACCTACCTGATGTTCTCCTAAATGTACAACCCACTCCCAACCACCAGAAAACCCAAGGGAAACCCAACAAAACCCAACGGAGACCCCAAAACACGTCAAAAACACCCCCAAAAAAGAACGGGATCACTCCAAAAACAGAAGAAAACCCTAAAAAACAGAAGAAATCCCCCAAAACCATTGATTCACCCCAAAAAAGAACAGAATCAACACAACAAACGAAAGAAAACCCCAAATACCATAGATCCACCCCAAAACAACCCTAAACCTACCTGATGTTCTCCAAAACCCACAATTTACAATTTTACACCATGATGACCAACGAGAACGCAACAAAACCCAACAGAGACCCCCAAACACCTCAAAAATTTCCCAAAAAACAACGGGACCACCCCAAGAAACAGAAGGAAACCCCAAAAAACATGACTCTGCCCCAAAAGTCCCCCTAAACCTACCTGATGCTCTCCAAAAACCCACAATTTACACTTTTCCACCATGATGACCAACAAGAACCCAACTAAAACCCAATGGAGACCCCAAAACATGTCAAAAACACGCTAAAAAAGGAACTGCATCACCCAAAAAACAGAAGAAAAGCCCAAATACCATGAATCCACCCCAAAAGTCCCCTAAACCTACCTGAAGTTCTCCAAAACCCACAATCTACACTTTTCCAACACCATGACCACGGAAATCCCAACGAAACCCAATGGAGACCACAAAACACGTCAAAAACACCCCAAAAAAGAACTGCGTCACCCCCCAAAAAAACAGAAGAAAACCCCATATACCATGAATCCACCCCAAAAGACCCCCTAAACCTACCTGATGTTCTCCAAAACCCACAATCTACACTTTTCCACCACGATGACAACAAAAAACCCAACAAAACCCATCAGAGACCCCAAAACACGTCAAAAACACACCAAACAAGAACGGAATCACCCCCAAAACTGGAAGAAAACCCCAAATACAATAGATCCACCCCAAAACCACCCTAAACCTACCTGATGTTCTCCTCAATCTACAATCCACTCCCAACCACCAGAAAACCCAAGGGAAACCCAACAAAACCCAACGGAGACCCCAAAACACGTCAAAAACACCCCAAAAAAGAACTGGATCAGAAAACAAAAACAAAAACAAAAACAAGAACTATGAATTTTCCCCCAAAACAAGCCTAAACTCACCTGATCTTCTCCAAATCCCACATTTCATTCCCATTCACCATCATGACCAACAAGAACCCAACGAAAACCCATGAAGAACGCAAAACACCTCAAAACCACCCCACAATCAAAACAAAATGCAACGGAGAACCCAAAACACGTCAAAAACACCCCAGAAGAGAACGGGACCACCCCAAAAAACAGAAGAAAACCATAAAAAAGAGAAGAAATCCCCCAAAACCATAGATTCATCCCCCCAAAAAACCTTAAACTCACCTGATGTTCTCCAAAACCCAAAATCTACACTTTTCTACCACCATGACAACGGAAAACCCAACAAAACCCAACGGAGACCCCAAAACACGTCAAAAACAACCCAAAAAAGAACTGCATCACCCCAAAAAAGAGAAGAAAACCCCAAATACCATAGATCCACCACAAAAGTCCTCCTAAACCTACCTGAAGTTCTCCCAAACCCACAATCTACACTGTTCCACCATGATGACCACGGAAAACCCAACGAAACCCAATGGAGACCCCAAAACACGTCAAAAACACCCCCAAAAAGAACGGGATCAACAGAAAAAATGAAAGAAAACCCCAAAAAGCCATAGATCCACCCCAAAAGTCCCCCTAAACCTACCTGATGTTCTCCAAATCCCAAAGTCCACTCCCAACCACCAGAAAACCCATTAGGAACTCAACGAAACGCAACGGAAACTCCAAAACACCTCAAAAACACCCCAAAAGCGAACACGATCAGAAGAAAAAACGTGATTTAACGCCCAAATAACCCTTAAACCTACCTGATGTTCTCCTCAATCTACAACCCACTCCCAACCACCAGAAAACCCAAGGGAAACCCAACAAAACCCAACGGAGACCCCAAAACACGTCAAAAACACCCCCAAAAAAGAACGGGATCACTCCAAAAACAGAAGAAAACCCTAAAAAACAGAAGAAATCCCCCAAAACCATTGATTCACCCCAAAAAAGAACAGAATCAACACAACAAACGAAAGAAAACCCCAAATACCATAGATCCACCCCAAAACAACCCTAAACCTACCTGATGTTCTCCAAAACCCACAATTTACAATTTTACACCATGATGACCAACGAGAACGCAACAAAACCCAACAGAGACCCCCAAACACCTCAAAAATTTCCCAAAAAACAACGGGACCACCCCAAGAAACAGAAGGAAACCCCAAAAAACATGACTCTGCCCCAAAAGTCCCCCTAAACCTACCTGATGCTCTCCAAAAACCCACAATTTACACTTTGCCACCATGATGACCAACAAGAACCCAACTAAAACCCAATGGAGACCCCAAAACATGTCAAAAACACGCTAAAAAAGGAACTGCATCACCCAAAAAACAGAAGAAAAGCCCAAATACCATGAATCCACCCCAAAAGTCCCCTAAACCTACCTGAAGTTCTCCAAAACCCACAATCTACACTTTTCCAACACCATGACCACGGAAATCCCAACGAAACCCAATGGAGACCACAAAACACGTCAAAAACACCCCAAAAAAGAACTGCGTCACCCCAAAAAACAGAAGAAAACCCCATATACCATGAATCCACCCCAAAAGACCCCCTAAACCTACCTGATGTTCTCCAAAACCCACAATCTACACTTTTCCACCACGATGACAACAAAAAACCCAACAAAACCCATCAGAGACCCCAAAACACGTCAAAAACACACCAAACAAGAACGGAATCACCCCCAAAACTGGAAGAAAACCCCAAATACAATAGATCCACCCCAAAACCACCCTAAACCTACCTGATGTTCTCCTCAATCTACAATCCACTCCCAACCACCAGAAAACCCAAGGGAAACCCAACAAAACCCAACGGAGACCCCAAAACACGTCAAAAACACCCCAAAAAAGAACTGGATCAGAAAACAAAAACAAAAACAAAAACAAGAACTATGAATTTTCCCCCAAAACAAGCCTAAACTCACCTGATCTTCTCCAAATCCCACATTTCACTCCCATTCACCATCATGACCAACAAGAACCCAACGAAAACCCATGAAGAACGCAAAACACCTCAAAACCACCCCACAATCAAAACAAAATGCAACGGAGAACCCAAAACACGTCAAAAACACCCCAGAAGAGAACGGGACCACCCCAAAAAACAGAAGAAAACCATAAAAAAGAGAAGAAATCCCCCAAAACCATAGATTCATCCCCCCAAAAAACCTTAAACTCACCTGATGTTCTCCAAAACCCAAAATCTACACTTTTCTACCACCATGACAACGGAAAACCCAACAAAACCCAACGGAGACCCCAAAACACGTCAAAAACAACCCAAAAAAGAACTGCATCACCCCAAAAAAGAGAAGAAAACCCCAAATACCATAGATCCACCACAAAAGTCCTCCTAAACCTACCTGAAGTTCTCCCAAACCCACAATCTACACTGTTCCACCATGATGACCACGGAAAACCCAACGAAACCCAATGGAGACCCCAAAACACGTCAAAAACACCCCCAAAAAGAACGGGATCAACAGAAAAAATGAAAGAAAACCCCAAAAGCCATAGATCCACCCCAAAAGTCCCCCTAAACCTACCTGATGTTCTCCAAATCCCAAAGTCCACTCCCAACCACCAGAAAACCCATTAGGAACTCAACGAAACGCAACGGAAACTCCAAAACACCTCAAAAACACCCCAAAAGCGAACACGATCAGAAGAAAAAACGTGATTTAACGCCCAAATAACCCTTAAACCTACCTGATGTTCTCCTAAATGTACAACCCACTCCCAACCACCAGAAAACCCAAGGGAAACCCAACAAAACCCAACGGAGACCCCAAAACACGTCAAAAACACCCCCAAAAAAGAACGGGATCACTCCAAAAACAGAAGAAAACCCTAAAAAACAGAAGAAATGCCCCAAAACCATAGATTCACCCCAAAAAAGAACAGAATCAACACAACAAACGAAAGAAAACCCCAAATACCATAGATCCACCCCAAAACAACCCTAAACCTACCTGATGTTCTCCAAAACCCACAATTTACAATTTTACACCATGATGACCAACGAGAACGCAACAAAACCCAACAGAGACCCCCAAACACCTCAAAAATTTCCCAAAAAACAACGGGACCACCCCAAGAAACAGAAGGAAACCCCAAAAAACATGACTCTGCCCCAAAAGTCCCTCTAAACCTACCTGATGCTCTCCAAAAACCCACAATTTACACTTTTCCACCATGATGACCAACAAGAACCCAACTAAAACCCAATGGAGACCCCAAAACATGTCAAAAACACGCTAAAAAAGGAACTGCATCACCCAAAAAACAGAAGAAAAACCCAAATACCATGAATCCACCCCAAAAGTCCCCTAAACCTACCTGAAGTTCTCCAAAACCCACAATCTACACTTTTCCAACACCATGACCACGGAAATCCCAACGAAACCCAATGGAGACCACAAAACACGTCAAAAACCACCCCAAAAAAGAACTGCGTCACCCCAAAAAACAGAAGAAAACCCCATATACCATGAATCCACCCCAAAAGACCCCCTAAACCTACCTGATGTTCTCCAAAACCCACAATCTACACTTTTCCACCACGATGACAACAAAAAACCCAACAAAACCCATCAGAGACCCCAAAACACGTCAAAAACACACCAAACAAGAACGGAATCACCCCCAAAACTGGAAGAAAACCCCAAATACAATAGATCCACCCCAAAACCACCCTAAACCTACCTGATGTTCTCCTCAATCTACAATCCACTCCCAACCACCAGAAAACCCAAGGGAAACCCAACAAAACCCAACGGAGACCCCAAAACACGTCAAAAACACCCCAAAAAAGAACTGGATCAGAAAACAAAAACAAAAACAAAAACAAGAACTATGAATTTTCCCCCAAAACAAGCCTAAACTCACCTGATCTTCTCCAAATCCCACATTTCATTCCCATTCACCATCATGACCAACAAGAACCCAACGAAAACCCATGAAGAACGCAAAACACCTCAAAACCACCCCACAATCAAAACAAAATGCAACGGAGAACCCAAAACACGTCAAAAACACCCCAGAAGAGAACGGGACCACCCCAAAAAACAGAAGAAAACCATAAAAAAGAGAAGAAATCCCCCAAAACCATAGATTCATCCCCCCAAAAAACCTTAAACTCACCTGATGTTCTCCAAAACCCAAAATCTACACTTTTCTACCACCATGACAACGGAAAACCCAACAAAACCCAACGGAGACCCCAAAACACGTCAAAAACAACCCAAAAAAGAACTGCATCACCCCAAAAAAGAGAAGAAAACCCCAAATACCATAGATCCACCACAAAAGTCCTCCTAAACCTACCTGAAGTTCTCCCAAACCCACAATCTACACTGTTCCACCATGATGACCACGGAAAACCCAACGAAACCCAATGGAGACCCCAAAACACGTCAAAAACACCCCCAAAAAGAACGGGATCAACAGAAAAAATGAAAGAAAACCCCAAAAAGCCATAGATCCACCCCAAAAGTCCCCCTAAACCTACCTGATGTTCTCCAAATCCCAAAGTCCACTCCCAACCACCAGAAAACCCATTAGGAACTCAACGAAACGCAACGGAAACTCCAAAACACCTCAAAAACACCCCAAAAGCGAACACGATCAGAAGAAAAAACGTGATTTAACGCCCAAATAACCCTTAAACCTACCTGATGTTCTCCTCAATCTACAACCCACTCCCAACCACCAGAAAACCCAAGGGAAACCCAACAAAACCCAACGGAGACCCCAAAACACGTCAAAAACACCCCCAAAAAAGAACGGGATCACTCCAAAAACAGAAGAAAACCCTAAAAAACAGAAGAAATCCCCCAAAACCATTGATTCACCCCAAAAAAGAACAGAATCAACACAACAAACGAAAGAAAACCCCAAATACCATAGATCCACCCCAAAACAACCCTAAACCTACCTGATGTTCTCCAAAACCCACAATTTACAATTTTACACCATGATGACCAACGAGAACGCAACAAAACCCAACAGAGACCCCCAAACACCTCAAAAATTTCCCAAAAAACAACGGGACCACCCCAAGAAACAGAAGGAAACCCCAAAAAACATGACTCTGCCCCAAAAGTCCCCTAAACCTACCTGATGCTCTCCAAAAACCCACAATTTACACTTTGCCACCATGATGACCAACAAGAACCCAACTAAAACCCAATGGAGACCCCAAAACATGTCAAAAACACGCTAAAAAAGGAACTGCATCACCCAAAAAACAGAAGAAAAGCCCAAATACCATGAATCCACCCCAAAAGTCCCCTAAACCTACCTGAAGTTCTCCAAAACCCACAATCTACACTTTTCCAACACCATGACCACGGAAATCCCAACGAAACCCAATGGAGACCACAAAACACGTCAAAAACACCCCAAAAAAGAACTGCGTCACCCCAAAAAACAGAAGAAAACCCCATATACCATGAATCCACCCCAAAAGACCCCCTAAACCTACCTGATGTTCTCCAAAACCCACAATCTACACTTTTCCACCACGATGACAACAAAAAACCCAACAAAACCCATCAGAGACCCCAAAACACGTCAAAAACACACCAAACAAGAACGGAATCACCCCCAAAACCTGGAAGAAAACCCAAATACAATAGATCCACCCCAAAACCACCCTAAACCTACCTGATGTTCTCCTCAATCTACAATCCACTCCCAACCACCAGAAAACCCCAAGGGAAACCCAACAAAACCCAACGGAGACCCCAAAACACGTCAAAAAAACCCCAAAAAAGAACTGGATCAGAAAACAAAACAAAAAACAAAAACAAGAACTATGAATTTTCCCCCAAAACAAGCCTAAACTCACCTGATCTTCTCCAAATCCCACATTTCACTCCCATTCACCATCATGACCAACAAGAACCCAACGAAAACCATGAAGAACGCAAAACACCTCAAAACCACCCCACAATCAAAACAAAATGCAACGGAGAACCCAAAACACGTCAAAAACACCCCAGAAGAGAACGGGACCACCCCAAAAAACAGAAGAAAACCATAAAAAAGAGAAGAAATCCCCCAAAACCATAGATTCATCCCCCCAAAAAACCTTAAACCACCTGATGTTCTCCAAAACCCAAAATCTACAACTTTTCTACCACCATGACAACGGAAAACCCAACAAAACCCAACGGAGACCCCAAAACACGTCAAAAACAACCCAAAAAAGAACTGCATCACCCCAAAAAAGAGAAGAAAACCCCAAATACCATAGATCCACCACAAAAGTCCTCCTAAACCTACCTGAAGTTCTCCCAAACCCACAATCTACACTGTTCCACCATGATGACCACGGAAAACCAACGAAACCCAATGGAGACCCCAAAACACGTCAAAAACACCCCCAAAAAGACGGGATCAACAGAAAAAATGAAAGAAAACCACAAAAGCCATAGATCCACCCCAAAAGTCCCCCTAAACCTACCTGATGTTCTCCAAATCCCAAAGTCCACTCCCAACCACCAGAAAACCCATTAGGAACTCAACGAAAACGCAACGGAACACCAAAACACCTCAAAAACCCCAAAAGCGAACACGATCAGAAGAAAAAACGTGATTTAACGCCCAAATAACCCTTAAACCTACCTGATTTCTCCTCAAATCTACAACCCACTCCCAACCACCAGAAAACCCAAGGGAAACCCCAACAAAACCCAACGGAGACCCCAAAACACGTCAAAAACACCCCCAAAAAAGAACGGGATCACTCCAAAAACAGAAGAAAACCCTAAAAAACAGAAGAAATCCCCCAAAACCATTGATTCACCCCAAAAAAGAACAGAATCAACACAACAAACGAAAGAAAACCCCAAATACCATAGATCCACCCCAAAACAACCCTAAACCTACCTGATGTTCTCCAAAACCCACAATTTACAATTTTACACCATGATGACCAACGAGAACGCAACAAAACCCAACAGAGACCCCCAAACACCTCAAAAATTTCCCAAAAACAACGGGACCACCCCAAGAACAGAAGGAAACCCCAAAAAACATGACTCTGCCCCAAAAGTCCCCCTAAACCTACCTGATGCTCTCCAAAAACCCACAATTTACACTTTTCCACCATGATGACCAACAAGAACCCAACTAAAACCCAATGGAGACCCAAAACATGTCAAAAACACGCTAAAAAAGGAACTGCATCACCCAAAAAACAGAAGAAAAGCCCAAATACCATGAATCCACCCCAAAAGTCCCCTAAACCTACCTGAAGTTCTCCAAAACCCACAATCTACACTTTTCCAACACCATGACCACGGAAATCCCAACGAAACCCAATGGAGACCACAAAACACGTCAAAAACACCCCAAAAAAGAACTGCGTCACCCCCCAAAAAACAGAAGAAAACCCCATATACCATGAATCCACCCCAAAAGACCCCCTAAACCTACCTGATGTTCTCCAAACCCACAATCTACACTTTTCCAACACGATGACAACAAAAAACCCAACAAAACCCATCAGAGACCCCAAAACACGTCAAAAACACACCAAACAAGAACGGAATCACCCCCAAAACTGGAAGAAAACCCCAAATACAATAGATCCACCCCAAAACCACCCTAAACCTACCTGATGTTCTCCTCAATCTACAATCCACTCCCAACCACCAGAAAACCCAAGAGGAAACCCAACAAAACCAAACGGAGACCCCAAAACACGTCAAAAACACCCCAAAAAAAGAACTGGATCAGAAAACAAAACAAAAACAAAAACAAGAAATTATGAATTTTCCCCCAAAACAAGCCTAAACTCACCTGATCTTCTCCAATTCCCACATTCCACATTTCACTCCCATTCACCATCATGACCAACAAGAACCCAACGAAAACCCATGAAGAACGCAAAACACCTCAAAACCACCCCACAATCAAAACAAAATGCAACGGAGAACCCAAAACACGTCAAAAACACCCCAGAAGAGAACGGGACCACCCCAAAAAACAGAAGAAAACCATAAAAAAGAGAAGAAATCCCCCAAAACCATAGATTCATCCCCCCAAAAAACCTTAAACTCACCTGATGTTCTCCAAAACCCAAAATCTACACTTTTCTACCACCATGACAACGGAAAACCCAACAAAACCCAACGGAGACCCCAAAACACGTCAAAAACAACCCAAAAAAGAACTGCATCACCCCAAAAAAGAGAAGAAAACCCCAAATACCATAGATCCACCACAAAAGTCCTCCTAAACCTACCTGAAGTTCTCCCAAACCCACAATCTACACTGTTCCACCATGATGACCACGGAAAACCCAACGAAACCCAATGGAGACCCCAAAACACGTCAAAAACACCCCCAAAAAGAACGGGATCAACAGAAAAAATGAAAGAAAACCCCAAAAAGCCATAGATCCACCCCAAAAGTCCCCCTAAACCTACCTGATGTTCTCCAAATCCCAAAGTCCACTCCCAACCACCAGAAAACCCATTAGGAACTCAACGAAACGCAACGGAAACTCCAAAACACCTCAAAAACACCCCAAAAGCGAACACGATCAGAAGAAAAAACGTGATTTAACGCCCAAATAACCCTTAAACCTACCTGATGTTCTCCTAAATGTACAACCCACTCCCAACCACCAGAAAACCCAAGGGAAACCCAACAAAACCCAACGGAGACCCCAAAACACGTCAAAAACACCCCCAAAAAGAACGGGATCAACAGAAAAAATGAAAGAAAACCCCAAAAAGCCATAGATCCACCCCAAAAGTCCCCCTAAACCTACCTGATGTTCTCCAAATCCCAAAGTCCACTCCCAACCACCAGAAAACCCATTAGGAACTCAACGAAACGCAACGGAAACTCCAAAACACCTCAAAAACACCCCAAAAGCGAACACGATCAGAAGAAAAAACGTGATTTAACGCCCAAATAACCCTTAAACCTACCTGATGTTCTCCTCAATCTACAACCCACTCCCAACCACCAGAAAACCCAAGGGAAACCCAACAAAACCCAACGGAGACCCCAAAACACGTCAAAAACACCCCCAAAAAAGAACGGGATCACTCCAAAAACAGAAGAAAACCCTAAAAAACAGAAGAAATCCCCCAAAACCATTGATTCACCCCAAAAAAGAACAGAATCAACACAACAAACGAAAGAAAACCCCAAATACCATAGATCCACCCCAAAACAACCCTAAACCTACCTGATGTTCTCCAAAACCCACAATTTACAATTTTACACCATGATGACCAACGAGAACGCAACAAAACCCAACAGAGACCCCCAAACACCTCAAAAATTTCCCAAAAAACAACGGGACCACCCCAAGAAACAGAAGGAAACCCCAAAAAACATGACTCTGCCCCAAAAGTCCCTCTAAACCTACCCGATGCTCTCCAAAAACCCACAATTTACACTTTTCCACCATGATGACCAACAAGAACCCAACTAAAACCCAATGGAGACCCCAAAACATGTCAAAAACACGCTAAAAAAGGAACTGCATCACCCAAAAAACAGAAGAAAAGCCCAAATACCATGAATCCACCCCAAAAGTCCCCTAAACCTACCTGAAGTTCTCCAAAACCCACAATCTACACTTTTCCAACACCATGACCACGGAAATCCTAACGAAACCCAATGGAGACCACAAAACACGTCAAAAACACCCCAAAAAAGAACTGCGTCACCCCCCAAAAAAACAGAAGAAAACCCCATATACCATGAATCCACCCCAAAAGACCCCCTAAACCTACCTGATGTTCTCCAAAACCCACAATCTACACTTTTCCACCACGATGACAACAAAAAACCCAACAAAACCCATCAGAGACCCCAAAACACGTCAAAAACACACCAAACAAGAACGGAATCACCCCCAAAACTGGAAGAAAACCCCAAATACAATAGATCCACCCCAAAACCACCCTAAACCTACCTGATGTTCTCCTCAATCTACAATCCACTCCCAACCACCAGAAAACCCAAGGGAAACCCAACAAAACCCAACGGAGACCCCAAAACACGTCAAAAACACCCCAAAAAAAGAACTGGATCAGAAAACAAAAACAAAAACAAAAACAAGAACTATGAATTTTCCCCCAAAACAAGCCTAAACTCACCTGATCTTCTCCAAATCCCACATTTCACTCCCATTCACCATCATGACCAACAAGAACCCAACGAAAACCCATGAAGAACGCAAAACACCTCAAAACCACCCCACAATCAAAACAAAATGCAACGGAGAACCCAAAACACGTCAAAAACACCCCAGAAGAGAACGGGACCACCCCAAAAAAACAGAAGAAAACCATAAAAAAGAGAAGAAATCCCCCAAAACCATAGATTCATCCCCCCAAAAAACCTTAAACTCACCTGATGTTCTCCAAAACCCAAAATCTACACTTTTCTACCACCATGACAACGGAAAACCCAACAAAACCCAACGGAGACCCCAAAACACGTCAAAAACAACCCAAAAAAGAACTGCATCACCCCAAAAAAGAGAAGAAAACCCCAAATACCATAGATCCACCACAAAAGTCCTCCTAAACCTACCTGAAGTTCTCCCAAACCCACAATCTACACTGTTCCACCATGATGACCACGGAAAACCCAACGAAACCCAATGGAGACCCCAAAACACGTCAAAAACACCCCCAAAAAGAACGGGATCAACAGAAAAAATGAAAGAAAACCCCAAAAAGCCATAGATCCACCCCAAAAGTCCCCCTAAACCTACCTGATGTTCTCCAAATCCCAAAGTCCACTCCCAACCACCAGAAAACCCATTAGGAACTCAACGAAACGCAACGGAAACTCCAAAACACCTCAAAAACACCCCAAAAGCGAACACGATCAGAAGAAAAAACGTGATTTAACGCCCAAATAACCCTTAAACCTACCTGATGTTCTCCTCAATCTACAACCCACTCCCAACCACCAGAAAACCCAAGGGAAACCCAACAAAACCCAACGGAGACCCCAAAACACGTCAAAAACACCCCCAAAAAGAACGGGATCAACAGAAAAAATGAAAGAAAACCCCAAAAAGCCATAGATCCACCCCAAAAGTCCCCCTAAACCTACCTGATGTTCTCCAAATCCCAAAGTCCACTCCCAACCACCAGAAAACCCATTAGGAACTCAACGAAACGCAACGGAAACTCCAAAACACCTCAAAAACACCCCAAAAGCGAACACGATCAGAAGAAAAAACGTGATTTAACGCCCAAATAACCCTTAAACCTACCTGATGTTCTCCTAAATGTACAACCCACTCCCAACCACCAGAAAACCCAAGGGAAACCCAACAAAACCCAACGGAGACCCCAAAACACGTCAAAAACACCCCCAAAAAAGAACGGGATCACTCCAAAAACAGAAGAAAACCCTAAAAAACAGAAGAAATCCCCCAAAACCATTGATTCACCCCAAAAAAGAACAGAATCAACACAACAAACGAAAGAAAACCCCAAATACCATAGATCCACCCCAAAACAACCCTAAACCTACCTGATGTTCTCCAAAACCCACAATTTACAATTTTACACCATGATGACCAACGAGAACGCAACAAAACCCAACAGAGACCCCCAAACACCTCAAAAATTTCCCAAAAAACAACGGGACCACCCCAAGAAACAGAAGGAAACCCCAAAAAACATGACTCTGCCCCAAAAGTCCCCCTAAACCTACCTGATGCTCTCCAAAAACCCACAATTTACACTTTTCCACCATGATGACCAACAAGAACCCAACTAAAACCCAATGGAGACCCCAAAACATGTCAAAAACACGCTAAAAAAGGAACTGCATCACCCAAAAAACAGAAGAAAAGCCCAAATACCATGAATCCACCCCAAAAGTCCACTAAACCTACCTGAAGTTCTCCAAAACCCACAATCTACACTTTTCCAACACCATGACCACGGAAATCCCAACGAAACCCAATGGAGACCACAAAACACGTCAAAAACACCCCAAAAAAGAACTGCGTCACCCCCCAAAAAAACAGAAGAAAACCCCATATACCATGAATCCACCCCAAAAGACCCCCTAAACCTACCTGATGTTCTCCAAAACCCACAATCTACACTTTTCCACCACGATGACAACAAAAAACCCAACAAAACCCATCAGAGACCCCAAAACACGTCAAAAACACACCAAACAAGAACGGAATCACCCCCAAAACTGGAAGAAAACCCCAAATACAATAGATCCACCCCAAAACCACCCTAAACCTACCTGATGTTCTCCTCAATCTACAATCCACTCCCAACCACCAGAAAACCCAAGGGAAACCCAACAAAACCCAACGGAGACCCCAAAACACGTCAAAAACACCCCAAAAAAAGAACTGGATCAGAAAACAAAAACAAAAACAAAAACAAGAACTATGAATTTTCCCCCAAAACAAGCCTAAACTCACCTGATCTTCTCCAAATCCCACATTTCACTCCCATTCACCATCATGACCAACAAGAACCCAACGAAAACCCATGAAGAACGCAAAACACCTCAAAACCACCCCACAATCAAAACAAAATGCAACGGAGAACCCAAAACACGTCAAAAACACCCCAGAAGAGAACGGGACCACCCCAAAAAAACAGAAGAAAACCATAAAAAAGAGAAGAAATCCCCCAAAACCATAGATTCATCCCCCCAAAAAACCTTAAACTCACCTGATGTTCTCCAAAACCCAAAATCTACACTTTTCTACCACCATGACAACGGAAAACCCAACAAAACCCAACGGAGACCCCAAAACACGTCAAAAACAACCCAAAAAAGAACTGCATCACCCCAAAAAAGAGAAGAAAACCCCAAATACCATAGATCCACCACAAAAGTCCTCCTAAACCTACCTGAAGTTCTCCCAAACCCACAATCTACACTGTTCCACCATGATGACCACGGAAAACCCAACGAAACCCAATGGAGACCCCAAAACACGTCAAAAACACCCCCAAAAAGAACGGGATCAACAGAAAAAATGAAAGAAAACCCCAAAAAGCCATAGATCCACCCCAAAAGTCCCCCTAAACCTACCTGATGTTCTCCAAATCCCAAAGTCCACTCCCAACCACCAGAAAACCCATTAGGAACTCAACGAAACGCAACGGAAACTCCAAAACACCTCAAAAACACCCCAAAAGCGAACACGATCAGAAGAAAAAACGTGATTTAACGCCCAAATAACCCTTAAACCTACCTGATGTTCTCCTAAATGTACAACCCACTCCCAACCACCAGAAAACCCAAGGGAAACCCAACAAAACCCAACGGAGACCCCAAAACACGTCAAAAACACCCCCAAAAAAGAACGGGATCACTCCAAAAACAGAAGAAAACCCTAAAAAACAGAAGAAATCCCCCAAAACCATTGATTCACCCCAAAAAAGAACAGAATCAACACAACAAACGAAAGAAAACCCCAAATACCATAGATCCACCCCAAAACAACCCTAAACCTACCTGATGTTCTCCAAAACCCACAATTTACAATTTTACACCATGATGACCAACGAGAACGCAACAAAACCCAACAGAGACCCCCAAACACCTCAAAAATTTCCCAAAAAACAACGGGACCACCCCAAGAAACAGAAGGAAACCCCAAAAAACATGACTCTGCCCCAAAAGTCCCCCTAAACCTACCTGATGCTCTCCAAAAACCCACAATTTACACTTTTCCACCATGATGACCAACAAGAACCCAACTAAAACCCAATGGAGACCCCAAAACATGTCAAAAACACGCTAAAAAAGGAACTGCATCACCCAAAAAACAGAAGAAAAGCCCAAATACCATGAATCCACCCCAAAAGTCCCCTAAACCTACCTGAAGTTCTCCAAAACCCACAATCTACACTTTTCCAACACCATGACCACGGAAATCCCAACGAAACCCAATGGAGACCACAAAACACGTCAAAAACACCCCAAAAAAGAACTGCGTCACCCCAAAAAACAGAAGAAAACCCCATATACCATGAATCCACCCCAAAAGACCCCCTAAACCTACCTGATGTTCTCCAAAACCCACAATCTACACTTTTCCACCACGATGACAACAAAAAACCCAACAAAACCCATCAGAGACCCCAAAACACGTCAAAAACACACCAAACAAGAACGGAATCACCCCCAAAACTGGAAGAAAACCCCAAATACAATAGATCCACCCCAAAACCACCCTAAACCTACCTGATGTTCTCCTCAATCTACAATCCACTCCCAACCACCAGAAAACCCAAGGGAAACCCAACAAAACCCAACGGAGACCCCAAAACACGTCAAAAACACCCCAAAAAAAGAACTGGATCAGAAAACAAAAACAAAAACAAAAACAAGAACTATGAATTTTCCCCCAAAACAAGCCTAAACTCACCTGATCTTCTCCAAATCCCACATTTCACTCCCATTCACCATCATGACCAACAAGAACCCAACGAAAACCCATGAAGAACGCAAAACACCTCAAAACCACCCCACAATCAAAACAAAATGCAACGGAGAACCCAAAACACGTCAAAAACACCCCAGAAGAGAACGGGACCACCCCAAAAAAACAGAAGAAAACCATAAAAAAGAGAAGAAATCCCCCAAAACCATAGATTCATCCCCCCAAAAAACCTTAAACTCACCTGATGTTCTCCAAAACCCAAAATCTACACTTTTCTACCACCATGACAACGGAAAACCCAACAAAACCCAACGGAGACCCCAAAACACGTCAAAAACAACCCAAAAAAGAACTGCATCACCCCAAAAAAGAGAAGAAAACCCCAAATACCATAGATCCACCACAAAAGTCCTCCTAAACCTACCTGAAGTTCTCCCAAACCCACAATCTACACTGTTCCACCATGATGACCACGGAAAACCCAACGAAACCCAATGGAGACCCCAAAACACGTCAAAAACACCCCCAAAAAGAACGGGATCAACAGAAAAAATGAAAGAAAACCCCAAAAAGCCATAGATCCACCCCAAAAGTCCCCCTAAACCTACCTGATGTTCTCCAAATCCCAAAGTCCACTCCCAACCACCAGAAAACCCATTAGGAACTCAACGAAACGCAACGGAAACTCCAAAACACCTCAAAAACACCCCAAAAGCGAACACGATCAGAAGAAAAAACGTGATTTAACGCCCAAATAACCCTTAAACCTACCTGATGTTCTCCTAAATGTACAACCCACTCCCAACCACCAGAAAACCCAAGGGAAACCCAACAAAACCCAACGGAGACCCCAAAACACGTCAAAAACACCCCCAAAAAAGAACGGGATCACTCCAAAAACAGAAGAAAACCCTAAAAAACAGAAGAAATCCCCCAAAACCATTGATTCACCCCAAAAAAGAACAGAATCAACACAACAAACGAAAGAAAACCCCAAATACCATAGATCCACCCCAAAACAACCCTAAACCTACCTGATGTTCTCCAAAACCCACAATTTACAATTTTACACCATGATGACCAACGAGAACGCAACAAAACCCAACAGAGACCCCCAAACACCTCAAAAATTTCCCAAAAAACAACGGGACCACCCCAAGAAACAGAAGGAAACCCCAAAAAACATGACTCTGCCCCAAAAGTCCCCCTAAACCTACCTGATGCTCTCCAAAAACCCACAATTTACACTTTTCCACCATGATGACCAACAAGAACCCAACTAAAACCCAATGGAGACCCCAAAACATGTCAAAAACACGCTAAAAAAGGAACTGCATCACCCAAAAAACAGAAGAAAAGCCCAAATACCATGAATCCACCCCAAAAGTCCACTAAACCTACCTGAAGTTCTCCAAAACCCACAATCTACACTTTTCCAACACCATGACCACGGAAATCCCAACGAAACCCAATGGAGACCACAAAACACGTCAAAAACACCCCAAAAAAGAACTGCGTCACCCCCCAAAAAAACAGAAGAAAACCCCATATACCATGAATCCACCCCAAAAGACCCCCTAAACCTACCTGATGTTCTCCAAAACCCACAATCTACACTTTTCCACCACGATGACAACAAAAAACCCAACAAAACCCATCAGAGACCCCAAAACACGTCAAAAACACACCAAACAAGAACGGAATCACCCCCAAAACTGGAAGAAAACCCCAAATACAATAGATCCACCCCAAAACCACCCTAAACCTACCTGATGTTCTCCTCAATCTACAATCCACTCCCAACCACCAGAAAACCCAAGGGAAACCCAACAAAACCCAACGGAGACCCCAAAACACGTCAAAAACACCCCAAAAAAGAACTGGATCACTCCAAAAACAGAAGAAAACCCTAAAAAACAGAAGAAATCCCCCAAAACCATTGATTCACCCCAAAAAAGAACAGAATCAACACAACAAACGAAAGAAAACCCCAAATACCATAGATCCACCCCAAAACAACCCTAAACCTACCTGATGTTCTCCAAAACCCACAATTTACAATTTTACACCATGATGACCAACGAGAACGCAACAAAACCCAACAGAGACCCCCAAACACCTCAAAAATTTCCCAAAAAACAACGGGACCACCCCAAGAAACAGAAGGAAACCCCAAAAAACATGACTCTGCCCCAAAAGTCCCCCTAAACCTACCTGATGCTCTCCAAAAACCCACAATTTACACTTTTCCACCATGATGACCAACAAGAACCCAACTAAAACCCAATGGAGACCCCAAAACATGTCAAAAACACGCTAAAAAAGGAACTGCATCACCCAAAAAACAGAAGAAAAGCCCAAATACCATGAATCCACCCCAAAAGTCCCCTAAACCTACCTGAAGTTCTCCAAAACCCACAATCTACACTTTTCCAACACCATGACCACGGAAATCCCAACGAAACCCAATGGAGACCACAAAACACGTCAAAAACACCCCAAAAAAGAACTGCGTCACCCCAAAAAAACAGAAGAAAACCCCATATACCATGAATCCACCCCAAAAGACCCCCTAAACCTACCTGATGTTCTCCAAAACCCACAATCTACACTTTTCCACCACGATGACAACAAAAAACCCAACAAAACCCATCAGAGACCCCAAAACACGTCAAAAACACACCAAACAAGAACGGAATCACCCCCAAAACTGGAAGAAAACCCCAAATACAATAGATCCACCCCAAAACCACCCTAAACCTACCTGATGTTCTCCTCAATCTACAATCCACTCCCAACCACCAGAAAACCCAAGGGAAACCCAACAAAACCCAACGGAGACCCCAAAACACGTCAAAAACACCCCAAAAAAGAACTGGATCAGAAAACAAAAACAAAAACAAAAACAAGAACTATGAATTTTCCCCCAAAACAAGCCTAAACTCACCTGATCTTCTCCAAATCCCACATTTCACTCCCATTCACCATCATGACCAACAAGAACCCAACGAAAACCCATGAAGAACGCAAAACACCTCAAAACCACCCCACAATCAAAACAAAATGCAACGGAGAACCCAAAACACGTCAAAAACACCCCAGAAGAGAACGGGACCACCCCAAAAAACAGAAGAAAACCATAAAAAAGAGAAGAAATCCCCCAAAACCATAGATTCATCCCCCCAAAAAACCTTAAACTCACCTGATGTTCTCCAAAACCCAAAATCTACACTTTTCTACCACCATGACAACGGAAAACCCAACAAAACCCAACGGAGACCCCAAAACACGTCAAAAACAACCCAAAAAAGAACTGCATCACCCCAAAAAAGAGAAGAAAACCCCAAATACCATAGATCCACCACAAAAGTCCTCCTAAACCTACCTGAAGTTCTCCCAAACCCACAATCTACACTGTTCCACCATGATGACCACGGAAAACCCAACGAAACCCAATGGAGACCCCAAAACACGTCAAAAACACCCCCAAAAAGAACGGGATCAACAGAAAAAATGAAAGAAAACCCCAAAAAGCCATAGATCCACCCCAAAAGTCCCCCTAAACCTACCTGATGTTCTCCAAATCCCAAAGTCCACTCCCAACCACCAGAAAACCCATTAGGAACTCAACGAAACGCAATGGAAACTCCAAAACACCTCAAAAACACCCCAAAAGCGAACACGATCAGAAGAAAAAACGTGATTTAACGCCCAAATAACCCTTAAACCTACCTGATGTTCTCCTAAATGTACAACCCACTCCCAGCCACCAGAAAACCCAAGGGAAACCCAACAAAACCCAACGGAGACCCCAAAACACGTCAAAAACACCCCCAAAAAAGAACGGGATCACTCCAAAAACAGAAGAAAACCCTAAAAAACAGAAGAAATCCCCCAAAACCATTGATTCACCCCAAAAAAGAACAGAATCAACACAACAAACGAAAGAAAACCCCAAATACCATAGATCCACCCCAAAACAACCCTAAACCTACCTGATGTTCTCCAAAACCCACAATTTACAATTTTACACCATGATGACCAACGAGAACGCAACAAAACCCAACAGAGACCCCCAAACACCTCAAAAATTTCCCAAAAAACAACGGGACCACCCCAAGAAACAGAAGGAAACCCCAAAAAACATGACTCTGCCCCAAAAGTCCCCCTAAACCTACCTGATGCTCTCCAAAAACCCACAATTTACACTTTTCCACCATGATGACCAACAAGAACCCAACTAAAACCCAATGGAGACCCCAAAACATGTCAAAAACACGCTAAAAAAGGAACTGCATCACCCAAAAAACAGAAGAAAAGCCCAAATACCATGAATCCACCCCAAAAGTCCCCTAAACCTACCTGAAGTTCTCCAAAACCCACAATCTACACTTTTCCAACACCATGACCACGGAAATCCCAACGAAACCCAATGGAGACCACAAAACACGTCAAAAACACCCCAAAAAAGAACTGCGTCACCCCCCAAAAAAACAGAAGAAAACCCCATATACCATGAATCCACCCCAAAAGACCCCCTAAACCTACCTGATGTTCTCCAAAACCCACAATCTACACTTTTCCACCACGATGACAACAAAAAACCCAACAAAACCCATCAGAGACCCCAAAACACGTCAAAAACACACCAAACAAGAACGGAATCACCCCCAAAACTGGAAGAAAACCCCAAATACAATAGATCCACCCCAAAACCACCCTAAACCTACCTGATGTTCTCCTCAATCTACAATCCACTCCCAACCACCAGAAAACCCAAGGGAAACCCAACAAAACCCAACGGAGACCCCAAAACACGTCAAAAACACCCCAAAAAAGAACTGGATCACTCCAAAAACAGAAGAAAACCCTAAAAAACAGAAGAAATCCCCCAAAACCATTGATTCACCCCAAAAAAGAACAGAATCAACACAACAAACGAAAGAAAACCCCAAATACCATAGATCCACCCCAAAACAACCCTAAACCTACCTGATGTTCTCCAAAACCCACAATTTACAATTTTACACCATGATGACCAACGAGAACGCAACAAAACCCAACAGAGACCCCCAAACACCTCAAAAATTTCCCAAAAAACAACGGGACCACCCCAAGAAACAGAAGGAAACCCCAAAAAACATGACTCTGCCCCAAAAGTCCCCCTAAACCTACCTGATGCTCTCCAAAAACCCACAATTTACACTTTGCCACCATGATGACCAACAAGAACCCAACTAAAACCCAATGGAGACCCCAAAACATGTCAAAAACACGCTAAAAAAGGAACTGCATCACCCAAAAAACAGAAGAAAAGCCCAAATACCATGAATCCACCCCAAAAGTCCCCTAAACCTACCTGAAGTTCTCCAAAACCCACAATCTACACTTTTCCAACACCATGACCACGGAAATCCCAACGAAACCCAATGGAGACCACAAAACACGTCAAAAACACCCCAAAAAAGAACTGCGTCACCCCAAAAAAACAGAAGAAAACCCCATATACCATGAATCCACCCCAAAAGACCCCCTAAACCTACCTGATGTTCTCCAAAACCCACAATCTACACTTTTCCACCACGATGACAACAAAAAACCCAACAAAACCCATCAGAGACCCCAAAACACGTCAAAAACACACCAAACAAGAACGGAATCACCCCCAAAACTGGAAGAAAACCCCAAATACAATAGATCCACCCCAAAACCACCCTAAACCTACCTGATGTTCTCCTCAATCTACAATCCACTCCCAACCACCAGAAAACCCAAGGGAAACCCAACAAAACCCAACGGAGACCCCAAAACACGTCAAAAACACCCCAAAAAAGAACTGGATCAGAAAACAAAAACAAAAACAAAAACAAGAACTATGAATTTTCCCCCAAAACAAGCCTAAACTCACCTGATCTTCTCCAAATCCCACATTTCACTCCCATTCACCATCATGACCAACAAGAACCCAACGAAAACCCATGAAGAACGCAAAACACCTCAAAACCACCCCACAATCAAAACAAAATGCAACGGAGAACCCAAAACACGTCAAAAACACCCCAGAAGAGAACGGGACCACCCCAAAAAACAGAAGAAAACCATAAAAAAGAGAAGAAATCCCCCAAAACCATAGATTCATCCCCCCAAAAAACCTTAAACTCACCTGATGTTCTCCAAAACCCAAAATCTACACTTTTCTACCACCATGACAACGGAAAACCCAACAAAACCCAACGGAGACCCCAAAACACGTCAAAAACAACCCAAAAAAGAACTGCATCACCCCAAAAAAGAGAAGAAAACCCCAAATACCATAGATCCACCACAAAAGTCCTCCTAAACCTACCTGAAGTTCTCCCAAACCCACAATCTACACTGTTCCACCATGATGACCACGGAAAACCCAACGAAACCCAATGGAGACCCCAAAACACGTCAAAAACACCCCCAAAAAGAACGGGATCAACAGAAAAAATGAAAGAAAACCCCAAAAGCCATAGATCCACCCCAAAAGTCCCCCTAAACCTACCTGATGTTCTCCAAATCCCAAAGTCCACTCCCAACCACCAGAAAACCCATTAGGAACTCAACGAAACGCAACGGAAACTCCAAAACACCTCAAAAACACCCCAAAAGCGAACACGATCAGAAGAAAAAACGTGATTTAACGCCCAAATAACCCTTAAACCTACCTGATGTTCTCCTAAATGTACAACCCACTCCCAACCACCAGAAAACCCAAGGGAAACCCAACAAAACCCAACGGAGACCCCAAAACACGTCAAAAACACCCCCAAAAAAGAACGGGATCACTCCAAAAACAGAAGAAAACCCTAAAAAACAGAAGAAATCCCCCAAAACCATTGATTCACCCCAAAAAAGAACAGAATCAACACAACAAACGAAAGAAAACCCCAAATACCATAGATCCACCCCAAAACAACCCTAAACCTACCTGATGTTCTCCAAAACCCACAATTTACAATTTTACACCATGATGACCAACGAGAACGCAACAAAACCCAACAGAGACCCCCAAACACCTCAAAAATTTCCCAAAAAACAACGGGACCACCCCAAGAAACAGAAGGAAACCCCAAAAAACATGACTCTGCCCCAAAAGTCCCCCTAAACCTACCTGATGCTCTCCAAAAACCCACAATTTACACTTTTCCACCATGATGACCAACAAGAACCCAACTAAAACCCAATGGAGACCCCAAAACATGTCAAAAACACGCTAAAAAAGGAACTGCATCACCCAAAAAACAGAAGAAAAGCCCAAATACCATGAATCCACCCCAAAAGTCCCCTAAACCTACCTGAAGTTCTCCAAAACCCACAATCTACACTTTTCCAACACCATGACCACGGAAATCCCAACGAAACCCAATGGAGACCACAAAACACGTCAAAAACACCCCAAAAAAGAACTGCGTCACCCCCCAAAAAAACAGAAGAAAACCCCATATACCATGAATCCACCCCAAAAGACCCCCTAAACCTACCTGATGTTCTCCAAAACCCACAATCTACACTTTTCCACCACGATGACAACAAAAAACCCAACAAAACCCATCAGAGACCCCAAAACACGTCAAAAACACACCAAACAAGAACGGAATCACCCCCAAAACTGGAAGAAAACCCCAAATACAATAGATCCACCCCAAAACCACCCTAAACCTACCTGATGTTCTCCTCAATCTACAATCCACTCCCAACCACCAGAAAACCCAAGGGAAACCCAACAAAACCCAACGGAGACCCCAAAACACGTCAAAAACACCCCAAAAAAGAACTGGATCACTCCAAAAACAGAAGAAAACCCTAAAAAACAGAAGAAATCCCCCAAAACCATTGATTCACCCCAAAAAAGAACAGAATCAACACAACAAACGAAAGAAAACCCCAAATACCATAGATCCACCCCAAAACAACCCTAAACCTACCTGATGTTCTCCAAAACCCACAATTTACAATTTTACACCATGATGACCAACGAGAACGCAACAAAACCCAACAGAGACCCCCAAACACCTCAAAAATTTCCCAAAAAACAACGGGACCACCCCAAGAAACAGAAGGAAACCCCAAAAAACATGACTCTGCCCCAAAAGTCCCCCTAAACCTACCTGATGCTCTCCAAAAACCCACAATTTACACTTTGCCACCATGATGACCAACAAGAACCCAACTAAAACCCAATGGAGACCCCAAAACATGTCAAAAACACGCTAAAAAAGGAACTGCATCACCCAAAAAACAGAAGAAAAGCCCAAATACCATGAATCCACCCCAAAAGTCCCCTAAACCTACCTGAAGTTCTCCAAAACCCACAATCTACACTTTTCCAACACCATGACCACGGAAATCCCAACGAAACCCAATGGAGACCACAAAACACGTCAAAAACACCCCAAAAAAGAACTGCGTCACCCCAAAAAAACAGAAGAAAACCCCATATACCATGAATCCACCCCAAAAGACCCCCTAAACCTACCTGATGTTCTCCAAAACCCACAATCTACACTTTTCCACCACGATGACAACAAAAAACCCAACAAAACCCATCAGAGACCCCAAAACACGTCAAAAACACACCAAACAAGAACGGAATCACCCCCAAAACTGGAAGAAAACCCCAAATACAATAGATCCACCCCAAAACCACCCTAAACCTACCTGATGTTCTCCTCAATCTACAATCCACTCCCAACCACCAGAAAACCCAAGGGAAACCCAACAAAACCCAACGGAGACCCCAAAACACGTCAAAAACACCCCAAAAAAGAACTGGATCAGAAAACAAAAACAAAAACAAAAACAAGAACTATGAATTTTCCCCCAAAACAAGCCTAAACTCACCTGATCTTCTCCAAATCCCACATTTCACTCCCATTCACCATCATGACCAACAAGAACCCAACGAAAACCCATGAAGAACGCAAAACACCTCAAAACCACCCCACAATCAAAACAAAATGCAACGGAGAACCCAAAACACGTCAAAAACACCCCAGAAGAGAACGGGACCACCCCAAAAAACAGAAGAAAACCATAAAAAAGAGAAGAAATCCCCCAAAACCATAGATTCATCCCCCCAAAAAACCTTAAACTCACCTGATGTTCTCCAAAACCCAAAATCTACACTTTTCTACCACCATGACAACGGAAAACCCAACAAAACCCAACGGAGACCCCAAAACACGTCAAAAACAACCCAAAAAAGAACTGCATCACACCAAAAAAGAGAAGAAAACCCCAAATACCATAGATCCACCACAAAAGTCCTCCTAAACCTACCTGAAGTTCTCCCAAACCCACAATCTACACTGTTCCACCATGATGACCACGGAAAACCCAACGAAACCCAATGGAGACCCCAAAACACGTCAAAAACACCCCCAAAAAGAACGGGATCAACAGAAAAAATGAAAGAAAACCCCAAAAAGCCATAGATCCACCCCAAAAGTCCCCCTAAACCTACCTGATGTTCTCCAAATCCCAAAGTCCACTCCCAACCACCAGAAAACCCATTAGGAACTCAACGAAACGCAACGGAAACTCCAAAACACCTCAAAAACACCCCAAAAGCGAACACGATCAGAAGAAAAAACGTGATTTAACGCCCAAATAACCCTTAAACCTACCTGATGTTCTCCTAAATGTACAACCCACTCCCAACCACCAGAAAACCCAAGGGAAACCCAACAAAACCCAACGGAGACCCCAAAACACGTCAAAAACACCCCCAAAAAAGAACGGGATCACTCCAAAAACAGAAGAAAACCCTAAAAAACAGAAGAAATCCCCCAAAACCATTGATTCACCCCAAAAAAGAACAGAATCAACACAACAAACGAAAGAAAACCCCAAATACCATAGATCCACCCCAAAACAACCCTAAACCTACCTGATGTTCTCCAAAACCCACAATTTACAATTTTACACCATGATGACCAACGAGAACGCAACAAAACCCAACAGAGACCCCCAAACACCTCAAAAATTTCCCAAAAAACAACGGGACCACCCCAAGAAACAGAAGGAAACCCCAAAAAACATGACTCTGCCCCAAAAGTCCCCCTAAACCTACCTGATGCTCTCCAAAAACCCACAATTTACACTTTTCCACCATGATGACCAACAAGAACCCAACTAAAACCCAATGGAGACCCCAAAACATGTCAAAAACACGCTAAAAAAGGAACTGCATCACCCAAAAAACAGAAGAAAAGCCCAAATACCATGAATCCACCCCAAAAGTCCCCTAAACCTACCTGAAGTTCTCCAAAACCCACAATCTACACTTTTCCAACACCATGACCACGGAAATCCCAACGAAACCCAATGGAGACCACAAAACACGTCAAAAACACCCCAAAAAAGAACTGCGTCACCCCCCAAAAAAACAGAAGAAAACCCCATATACCATGAATCCACCCCAAAAGACCCCCTAAACCTACCTGATGTTCTCCAAAACCCACAATCTACACTTTTCCACCACGATGACAACAAAAAACCCAACAAAACCCATCAGAGACCCCAAAACACGTCAAAAACACACCAAACAAGAACGGAATCACCCCCAAAACTGGAAGAAAACCCCAAATACAATAGATCCACCCCAAAACCACCCTAAACCTACCTGATGTTCTCCTCAATCTACAATCCACTCCCAACCACCAGAAAACCCAAGGGAAACCCAACAAAACCCAACGGAGACCCCAAAACACGTCAAAAACACCCCAAAAAAGAACTGGATCACTCCAAAAACAGAAGAAAACCCTAAAAAACAGAAGAAATCCCCCAAAACCATTGATTCACCCCAAAAAAGAACAGAATCAACACAACAAACGAAAGAAAACCCCAAATACCATAGATCCACCCCAAAACAACCCTAAACCTACCTGATGTTCTCCAAAACCCACAATTTACAATTTTACACCATGATGACCAACGAGAACGCAACAAAACCCAACAGAGACCCCCAAACACCTCAAAAATTTCCCAAAAAACAACGGGACCACCCCAAGAAACAGAAGGAAACCCCAAAAAACATGACTCTGCCCCAAAAGTCCCCCTAAACCTACCTGATGCTCTCCAAAAACCCACAATTTACACTTTTCCACCATGATGACCAACAAGAACCCAACTAAAACCCAATGGAGACCCCAAAACATGTCAAAAACACGCTAAAAAAGGAACTGCATCACCCAAAAAACAGAAGAAAAGCCCAAATACCATGAATCCACCCCAAAAGTCCCCTAAACCTACCTGAAGTTCTCCAAAACCCACAATCTACACTTTTCCAACACCATGACCACGGAAATCCCAACGAAACCCAATGGAGACCACAAAACACGTCAAAAACACCCCAAAAAAGAACTGCGTCACCCCAAAAAAAACAGAAGAAAACCCCATATACCATGAATCCACCCCAAAAGACCCCCTAAACCTACCTGATGTTCTCCAAAACCCACAATCTACACTTTTCCACCACGATGACAACAAAAAACCCAACAAAACCCATCAGAGACCCCAAAACACGTCAAAAACACACCAAACAAGAACGGAATCACCCCCAAAACTGGAAGAAAACCCCAAATACAATAGATCCACCCCAAAACCACCCTAAACCTACCTGATGTTCTCCTCAATCTACAATCCACTCCCAACCACCAGAAAACCCAAGGGAAACCCAACAAAACCCAACGGAGACCCCAAAACACGTCAAAAACACCCCAAAAAAGAACTGGATCAGAAAACAAAAACAAAAACAAAAACAAGAACTATGAATTTTCCCCCAAAACAAGCCTAAACTCACCTGATCTTCTCCAAATCCCACATTTCACTCCCATTCACCATCATGACCAACAAGAACCCAACGAAAACCCATGAAGAACGCAAAACACCTCAAAACCACCCCACAATCAAAACAAAATGCAACGGAGAACCCAAAACACGTCAAAAACACCCCAGAAGAGAACGGGACCACCCCAAAAAACAGAAGAAAACCATAAAAAAGAGAAGAAATCCCCCAAAACCATAGATTCATCCCCCCAAAAAACCTTAAACTCACCTGATGTTCTCCAAAACCCAAAATCTACACTTTTCTACCACCATGACAACGGAAAACCCAACAAAACCCAACGGAGACCCCAAAACACGTCAAAAACAACCCAAAAAAGAACTGCATCACCCCAAAAAAGAGAAGAAAACCCCAAATACCATAGATCCACCACAAAAGTCCTCCTAAACCTACCTGAAGTTCTCCCAAACCCACAATCTACACTGTTCCACCATGATGACCACGGAAAACCCAACGAAACCCAATGGAGACCCCAAAACACGTCAAAAACACCCCCAAAAAGAACGGGATCAACAGAAAAAATGAAAGAAAACCCCAAAAGCCATAGATCCACCCCAAAAGTCCCCCTAAACCTACCTGATGTTCTCCAAATCCCAAAGTCCACTCCCAACCACCAGAAAACCCATTAGGAACTCAACGAAACGCAACGGAAACTCCAAAACACCTCAAAAACACCCCAAAAGCGAACACGATCAGAAGAAAAAACGTGATTTAACGCCCAAATAACCCTTAAACCTACCTGATGTTCTCCTAAATGTACAATCCACTCCCAACCACCAGAAAACCCAAGGGAAACCCAACAAAACCCAACGGAGACCCCAAAACACGTCAAAAACACCCCCAAAAAAGAACGGGATCACTCCAAAAACAGAAGAAAACCCTAAAAAACAGAAGAAATCCCCCAAAACCATTGATTCACCCCAAAAAAGAACAGAATCAACACAACAAACGAAAGAAAACCCCAAATACCATAGATCCACCCCAAAACAACCCTAAACCTACCTGATGTTCTCCAAAACCCACAATTTACAATTTTACACCATGATGACCAACGAGAACGCAACAAAACCCAACAGAGACCCCCAAACACCTCAAAAATTTCCCAAAAAACAACGGGACCACCCCAAGAAACAGAAGGAAACCCCAAAAAACATGACTCTGCCCCAAAAGTCCCCCTAAACCTACCTGATGCTCTCCAAAAACCCACAATTTACACTTTTCCACCATGATGACCAACAAGAACCCAACTAAAACCCAATGGAGACCCCAAAACATGTCAAAAACACGCTAAAAAAGGAACTGCATCACCCAAAAAACAGAAGAAAAGCCCAAATACCATGAATCCACCCCAAAAGTCCCCTAAACCTACCTGAAGTTCTCCAAAACCCACAATCTACACTTTTCCAACACCATGACCACGGAAATCCCAACGAAACCCAATGGAGACCACAAAACACGTCAAAAACACCCCAAAAAAGAACTGCGTCACCCCAAAAAACAGAAGAAAACCCCATATACCATGAATCCACCCCAAAAGACCCCCTAAACCTACCTGATGTTCTCCAAAACCCACAATCTACACTTTTCCACCACGATGACAACAAAAAACCCAACAAAACCCATCAGAGACCCCAAAACACGTCAAAAACACACCAAACAAGAACGGAATCACCCCCAAAACTGGAAGAAAACCCCAAATACAATAGATCCACCCCAAAACCACCCTAAACCTACCTGATGTTCTCCTCAATCTACAATCCACTCCCAACCACCAGAAAACCCAAGGGAAACCCAACAAAACCCAACGGAGACCCCAAAACACGTCAAAAACACCCCAAAAAAGAACTGGATCAGAAAACAAAAACAAAAACAAAAACAAGAACTATGAATTTTCCCCCAAAACAAGCCTAAACTCACCTGATCTTCTCCAAATCCCACATTTCACTCCCATTCACCATCATGACCAACAAGAACCCAACGAAAACCCATGAAGAACGCAAAACACCTCAAAACCACCCCACAATCAAAACAAAATGCAACGGAGAACCCAAAACACGTCAAAAACACCCCAGAAGAGAACGGGACCACCCCAAAAAACAGAAGAAAACCATAAAAAAGAGAAGAAATCCCCCAAAACCATAGATTCATCCCCCCAAAAAACCTTAAACTCACCTGATGTTCTCCAAAACCCAAAATCTACACTTTTCTACCACCATGACAACGGAAAACCCAACAAAACCCAACGGAGACCCTAAAACACGTCAAAAACAACCCAAAAAAGAACTGCATCACCCCAAAAAAGAGAAGAAAACCCCAAATACCATAGATCCACCACAAAAGTCCTCCTAAACCTACCTGAAGTTCTCCCAAACCCACAATCTACACTGTTCCACCATGATGACCACGGAAAACCCAACGAAACCCAATGGAGACCCCAAAACACGTCAAAAACACCCCCAAAAAGAACGGGATCAACAGAAAAAATGAAAGAAAACCCCAAAAGCCATAGATCCACCCCAAAAGTCCCCCTAAACCTACCTGATGTTCTCCAAATCCCAAAGTCCACTCCCAACCACCAGAAAACCCATTAGGAACTCAACGAAACGCAACGGAAACTCCAAAACACCTCAAAAACACCCCAAAAGCGAACACGATCAGAAGAAAAAACGTGATTTAACGCCCAAATAACCCTTAAACCTACCTGATGTTCTCCTAAATGTACAATCCACTCCCAACCACCAGAAAACCCAAGGGAAACCCAACAAAACCCAACGGAGACCCCAAAACACGTCAAAAACACCCCCAAAAAAGAACGGGATCACTCCAAAAACAGAAGAAAACCCTAAAAAACAGAAGAAATCCCCCAAAACCATTGATTCACCCCAAAAAAGAACAGAATCAACACAACAAACGAAAGAAAACCCCAAATACCATAGATCCACCCCAAAACAACCCTAAACCTACCTGATGTTCTCCAAAACCCACAATTTACAATTTTACACCATGATGACCAACGAGAACGCAACAAAACCCAACAGAGACCCCCAAACACCTCAAAAATTTCCCAAAAAACAACGGGACCACCCCAAGAAACAGAAGGAAACCCCAAAAAACATGACTCTGCCCCAAAAGTCCCCCTAAACCTACCTGATGCTCTCCAAAAACCCACAATTTACACTTTTCCACCATGATGACCAACAAGAACCCAACTAAAACCCAATGGAGACCCCAAAACATGTCAAAAACACGCTAAAAAAGGAACTGCATCACCCAAAAAACAGAAGAAAAGCCCAAATACCATGAATCCACCCCAAAAGTCCCCTAAACCTACCTGAAGTTCTCCAAAACCCACAATCTACACTTTTCCAACACCATGACCACGGAAATCCCAACGAAACCCAATGGAGACCACAAAACACGTCAAAAACACCCCAAAAAAGAACTGCGTCACCCCCCAAAAAAACAGAAGAAAACCCCATATACCATGAATCCACCCCAAAAGACCCCCTAAACCTACCTGATGTTCTCCAAAACCCACAATCTACACTTTTCCACCACGATGACAACAAAAAACCCAACAAAACCCATCAGAGACCCCAAAACACGTCAAAAACACACCAAACAAGAACGGAATCACCCCCAAAACTGGAAGAAAACCCCAAATACAATAGATCCACCCCAAAACCACCCTAAACCTACCTGATGTTCTCCTCAATCTACAATCCACTCCCAACCACCAGAAAACCCAAGGGAAACCCAACAAAACCCAACGGAGACCCCAAAACACGTCAAAAACACCCCAAAAAAGAACTGGATCAGAAAACAAAAACAAAAACAAAAACAAGAACTATGAATTTTCCCCCAAAACAAGCCTAAACTCACCTGATCTTCTCCAAATCCCACATTTCACTCCCATTCACCATCATGACCAACAAGAACCCAACGAAAACCCATGAAGAACGCAAAACACCTCAAAACCACCCCACAATCAAAACAAAATGCAACGGAGAACCCAAAACACGTCAAAAACACCCCAGAAGAGAACGGGACCACCCCAAAAAAACAGAAGAAAACCATAAAAAAGAGAAGAAATCCCCCAAAACCATAGATTCATCCCCCCAAAAAACCTTAAACTCACCTGATGTTCTCCAAAACCCAAAATCTACACTTTTCTACCACCATGACAACGGAAAACCCAACAAAACCCAACGGAGACCCCAAAACACGTCAAAAACAACCCAAAAAAGAACTGCATCACCCCAAAAAAGAGAAGAAAACCCCAAATACCATAGATCCACCACAAAAGTCCTCCTAAACCTACCTGAAGTTCTCCCAAACCCACAATCTACACTGTTCCACCATGATGACCACGGAAAACCCAACGAAACCCAATGGAGACCCCAAAACACGTCAAAAACACCCCCAAAAAGAACGGGATCAACAGAAAAAATGAAAGAAAACCCCAAAAGCCATAGATCCACCCCAAAAGTCCCCCTAAACCTACCTGATGTTCTCCAAATCCCAAAGTCCACTCCCAACCACCAGAAAACCCATTAGGAACTCAACGAAACGCAACGGAAACTCCAAAACACCTCAAAAACACCCCAAAAGCGAACACGATCAGAAGAAAAAACGTGATTTAACGCCCAAATAACCCTTAAACCTACCTGATGTTCTCCTAAATGTACAACCCACTCCCAACCACCAGAAAACCCAAGGGAAACCCAACAAAACCCAACGGAGACCCCAAAACACGTCAAAAACACCCCCAAAAAAGAACGGGATCACTCCAAAAACAGAAGAAAACCCTAAAAAACAGAAGAAATCCCCCAAAACCATTGATTCACCCCAAAAAAGAACAGAATCAACACAACAAACGAAAGAAAACCCCAAATACCATAGATCCACCCCAAAACAACCCTAAACCTACCTGATGTTCTCCAAAACCCACAATTTACAATTTTACACCATGATGACCAACGAGAACGCAACAAAACCCAACAGAGACCCCCAAACACCTCAAAAATTTCCCAAAAAACAACGGGACCACCCCAAGAAACAGAAGGAAACCCCAAAAAACATGACTCTGCCCCAAAAGTCCCCCTAAACCTACCTGATGCTCTCCAAAAACCCACAATTTACACTTTTCCACCATGATGACCAACAAGAACCCAACTAAAACCCAATGGAGACCCCAAAACATGTCAAAAACACGCTAAAAAAGGAACTGCATCACCCAAAAAACAGAAGAAAAGCCCAAATACCATGAATCCACCCCAAAAGTCCCCTAAACCTACCTGAAGTTCTCCAAAACCCACAATCTACACTTTTCCAACACCATGACCACGGAAATCCCAACGAAACCCAATGGAGACCACAAAACACGTCAAAAACACCCCAAAAAAGAACTGCGTCACCCCAAAAAACAGAAGAAAACCCCATATACCATGAATCCACCCCAAAAGACCCCCTAAACCTACCTGATGTTCTCCAAAACCCACAATCTACACTTTTCCACCACGATGACAACAAAAAACCCAACAAAACCCATCAGAGACCCCAAAACACGTCAAAAACACACCAAACAAGAACGGAATCACCCCCAAAACTGGAAGAAAACCCCAAATACAATAGATCCACCCCAAAACCACCCTAAACCTACCTGATGTTCTCCTCAATCTACAATCCACTCCCAACCACCAGAAAACCCAAGGGAAACCCAACAAAACCCAACGGAGACCCCAAAACACGTCAAAAACACCCCAAAAAAGAACTGGATCAGAAAACAAAAACAAAAACAAAAACAAGAACTATGAATTTTCCCCCAAAACAAGCCTAAACTCACCTGATCTTCTCCAAATCCCACATTTCACTCCCATTCACCATCATGACCAACAAGAACCCAACGAAAACCCATGAAGAACGCAAAACACCTCAAAACCACCCCACAATCAAAACAAAATGCAACGGAGAACCCAAAACACGTCAAAAACACCCCAGAAGAGAACGGGACCACCCCAAAAAACAGAAGAAAACCATAAAAAAGAGAAGAAATCCCCCAAAACCATAGATTCATCCCCCCAAAAAACCTTAAACTCACCTGATGTTCTCCAAAACCCAAAATCTACACTTTTCTACCACCATGACAACGGAAAACCCAACAAAACCCAACGGAGACCCCAAAACACGTCAAAAACAACCCAAAAAAGAACTGCATCACCCCAAAAAAGAGAAGAAAACCCCAAATACCATAGATCCACCACAAAAGTCCTCCTAAACCTACCTGAAGTTCTCCCAAACCCACAATCTACACTGTTCCACCATGATGACCACGGAAAACCCAACGAAACCCAATGGAGACCCCAAAACACGTCAAAAACACCCCCAAAAAGAACGGGATCAACAGAAAAAATGAAAGAAAACCCCAAAAGCCATAGATCCACCCCAAAAGTCCCCCTAAACCTACCTGATGTTCTCCAAATCCCAAAGTCCACTCCCAACCACCAGAAAACCCATTAGGAACTCAACGAAACGCAACGGAAACTCCAAAACACCTCAAAAACACCCCAAAAGCGAACACGATCAGAAGAAAAAACGTGATTTAACGCCCAAATAACCCTTAAACCTACCTGATGTTCTCCTAAATGTACAATCCACTCCCAACCACCAGAAAACCCAAGGGAAACCCAACAAAACCCAACGGAGACCCCAAAACACGTCAAAAACACCCCCAAAAAAGAACGGGATCACTCCAAAAACAGAAGAAAACCCTAAAAAACAGAAGAAATCCCCCAAAACCATTGATTCACCCCAAAAAAGAACAGAATCAACACAACAAACGAAAGAAAACCCCAAATACCATAGATCCACCCCAAAACAACCCTAAACCTACCTGATGTTCTCCAAAACCCACAATTTACAATTTTACACCATGATGACCAACGAGAACGCAACAAAACCCAACAGAGACCCCCAAACACCTCAAAAATTTCCCAAAAAACAACGGGACCACCCCAAGAAACAGAAGGAAACCCCAAAAAACATGACTCTGCCCCAAAAGTCCCCCTAAACCTACCTGATGCTCTCCAAAAACCCACAATTTACACTTTTCCACCATGATGACCAACAAGAACCCAACTAAAACCCAATGGAGACCCCAAAACATGTCAAAAACACGCTAAAAAAGGAACTGCATCACCCAAAAAACAGAAGAAAAGCCCAAATACCATGAATCCACCCCAAAAGTCCCCTAAACCTACCTGAAGTTCTCCAAAACCCACAATCTACACTTTTCCAACACCATGACCACGGAAATCCCAACGAAACCCAATGGAGACCACAAAACACGTCAAAAACACCCCAAAAAAGAACTGCGTCACCCCAAAAAACAGAAGAAAACCCCATATACCATGAATCCACCCCAAAAGACCCCCTAAACCTACCTGATGTTCTCCAAAACCCACAATCTACACTTTTCCACCACGATGACAACAAAAAACCCAACAAAACCCATCAGAGACCCCAAAACACGTCAAAAACACACCAAACAAGAACGGAATCACCCCCAAAACTGGAAGAAAACCCCAAATACAATAGATCCACCCCAAAACCACCCTAAACCTACCTGATGTTCTCCTCAATCTACAATCCACTCCCAACCACCAGAAAACCCAAGGGAAACCCAACAAAACCCAACGGAGACCCCAAAACACGTCAAAAACACCCCAAAAAAGAACTGGATCAGAAAACAAAAACAAAAACAAAAACAAGAACTATGAATTTTCCCCCAAAACAAGCCTAAACTCACCTGATCTTCTCCAAATCCCACATTTCACTCCCATTCACCATCATGACCAACAAGAACCCAACGAAAACCCATGAAGAACGCAAAACACCTCAAAACCACCCCACAATCAAAACAAAATGCAACGGAGAACCCAAAACACGTCAAAAACACCCCAGAAGAGAACGGGACCACCCCAAAAAACAGAAGAAAACCATAAAAAAGAGAAGAAATCCCCCAAAACCATAGATTCATCCCCCCAAAAAACCTTAAACTCACCTGATGTTCTCCAAAACCCAAAATCTACACTTTTCTACCACCATGACAACGGAAAACCCAACAAAACCCAACGGAGACCCCAAAACACGTCAAAAACAACCCAAAAAAGAACTGCATCACCCCAAAAAAGAGAAGAAAACCCCAAATACCATAGATCCACCACAAAAGTCCTCCTAAACCTACCTGAAGTTCTCCCAAACCCACAATCTACACTGTTCCACCATGATGACCACGGAAAACCCAACGAAACCCAATGGAGACCCCAAAACACGTCAAAAACACCCCCAAAAAGAACGGGATCAACAGAAAAAATGAAAGAAAACCCCAAAAGCCATAGATCCACCCCAAAAGTCCCCCTAAACCTACCTGATGTTCTCCAAATCCCAAAGTCCACTCCCAACCACCAGAAAACCCATTAGGAACTCAACGAAACGCAACGGAAACTCCAAAACACCTCAAAAACACCCCAAAAGCGAACACGATCAGAAGAAAAAACGTGATTTAACGCCCAAATAACCCTTAAACCTACCTGATGTTCTCCTAAATGTACAATCCACTCCCAACCACCAGAAAACCCAAGGGAAACCCAACAAAACCCAACGGAGACCCCAAAACACGTCAAAAACACCCCCAAAAAAGAACGGGATCACTCCAAAAACAGAAGAAAACCCTAAAAAACAGAAGAAATCCCCCAAAACCATTGATTCACCCCAAAAAAGAACAGAATCAACACAACAAACGAAAGAAAACCCCAAATACCATAGATCCACCCCAAAACAACCCTAAACCTACCTGATGTTCTCCAAAACCCACAATTTACAATTTTACACCATGATGACCAACGAGAACGCAACAAAACCCAACAGAGACCCCCAAACACCTCAAAAATTTCCCAAAAAACAACGGGACCACCCCAAGAAACAGAAGGAAACCCCAAAAAACATGACTCTGCCCCAAAAGTCCCCCTAAACCTACCTGATGCTCTCCAAAAACCCACAATTTACACTTTTCCACCATGATGACCAACAAGAACCCAACTAAAACCCAATGGAGACCCCAAAACATGTCAAAAACACGCTAAAAAAGGAACTGCATCACCCAAAAAACAGAAGAAAAGCCCAAATACCATGAATCCACCCCAAAAGTCCCCTAAACCTACCTGAAGTTCTCCAAAACCCACAATCTACACTTTTCCAACACCATGACCACGGAAATCCCAACGAAACCCAATGGAGACCACAAAACACGTCAAAAACACCCCAAAAAAGAACTGCGTCACCCCAAAAAACAGAAGAAAACCCCATATACCATGAATCCACCCCAAAAGACCCCCTAAACCTACCTGATGTTCTCCAAAACCCACAATCTACACTTTTCCACCACGATGACAACAAAAAACCCAACAAAACCCATCAGAGACCCCAAAACACGTCAAAAACACACCAAACAAGAACGGAATCACCCCCAAAACTGGAAGAAAACCCCAAATACAATAGATCCACCCCAAAACCACCCTAAACCTACCTGATGTTCTCCTCAATCTACAATCCACTCCCAACCACCAGAAAACCCAAGGGAAACCCAACAAAACCCAACGGAGACCCCAAAACACGTCAAAAACACCCCAAAAAAGAACTGGATCAGAAAACAAAAACAAAAACAAAAACAAGAACTATGAATTTTCCCCCAAAACAAGCCTAAACTCACCTGATCTTCTCCAAATCCCACATTTCACTCCCATTCACCATCATGACCAACAAGAACCCAACGAAAACCCATGAAGAACGCAAAACACCTCAAAACCACCCCACAATCAAAACAAAATGCAACGGAGAACCCAAAACACGTCAAAAACACCCCAGAAGAGAACGGGACCACCCCAAAAAACAGAAGAAAACCATAAAAAAGAGAAGAAATCCCCCAAAACCATAGATTCATCCCCCCAAAAAACCTTAAACTCACCTGATGTTCTCCAAAACCCAAAATCTACACTTTTCTACCACCATGACAACGGAAAACCCAACAAAACCCAACGGAGACCCCAAAACACGTCAAAAACAACCCAAAAAAGAACTGCATCACCCCAAAAAAGAGAAGAAAACCCCAAATACCATAGATCCACCACAAAAGTCCTCCTAAACCTACCTGAAGTTCTCCCAAACCCACAATCTACACTGTTCCACCATGATGACCACGGAAAACCCAACGAAACCCAATGGAGACCCCAAAACACGTCAAAAACACCCCCAAAAAGAACGGGATCAACAGAAAAAATGAAAGAAAACCCCAAAAGCCATAGATCCACCCCAAAAGTCCCCCTAAACCTACCTGATGTTCTCCAAATCCCAAAGTCCACTCCCAACCACCAGAAAACCCATTAGGAACTCAACGAAACGCAACGGAAACTCCAAAACACCTCAAAAACACCCCAAAAGCGAACACGATCAGAAGAAAAAACGTGATTTAACGCCCAAATAACCCTTAAACCTACCTGATGTTCTCCTAAATGTACAATCCACTCCCAACCACCAGAAAACCCAAGGGAAACCCAACAAAACCCAACGGAGACCCCAAAACACGTCAAAAACACCCCCAAAAAAGAACGGGATCACTCCAAAAACAGAAGAAAACCCTAAAAAACAGAAGAAATCCCCCAAAACCATTGATTCACCCCAAAAAAGAACAGAATCAACACAACAAACGAAAGAAAACCCCAAATACCATAGATCCACCCCAAAACAACCCTAAACCTACCTGATGTTCTCCAAAACCCACAATTTACAATTTTACACCATGATGACCAACGAGAACGCAACAAAACCCAACAGAGACCCCCAAACACCTCAAAAATTTCCCAAAAAACAACGGGACCACCCCAAGAAACAGAGGGAAACCCCAAAAAACATGACTCTGCCCCAAAAGTCCCCCTAAACCTACCTGATGCTCTCCAAAAACCCACAATTTACACTTTTCCACCATGATGACCAACAAGAACCCAACTAAAACCCAATGGAGACCCCAAAACATGTCAAAAACACGCTAAAAAAGGAACTGCATCACCCAAAAAACAGAAGAAAAGCCCAAATACCATGAATCCACCCCAAAAGTCCCCTAAACCTACCTGAAGTTCTCCAAAACCCACAATCTACACTTTTCCAACACCATGACCACGGAAATCCCAACGAAACCCAATGGAGACCACAAAACACGTCAAAAACACCCCAAAAAAGAACTGCGTCACCCCAAAAAACAGAAGAAAACCCCATATACCATGAATCCACCCCAAAAGACCCCCTAAACCTACCTGATGTTCTCCAAAACCCACAATCTACACTTTTCCACCACGATGACAACAAAAAACCCAACAAAACCCATCAGAGACCCCAAAACACGTCAAAAACACCCCCCAAAAAAACGGGATCAACACAGAAAACGAAAGAAAACCCCAAAAGCCATAGATCCACCCCAAAAGTCCCCCTAAACCTACCTGATGTTCTCCAAATCCCAAAGTCCACTCCCAACCACCAGAAAACCCATTAGGAACTCAACGAAACGCAACGGAAACTCCAAAACACCTCAAAAACACCCCAAAAGCGAACACGATCAGAAGAAAAAACGTGATTTAACGCCCAAATAACCCTTAAACCTACCTGATGTTCTCCTCAATCTACAACCCACTCCCAACCACCAGAAAACCCAAGGGAAACCCAACAAAACCCAACGGAGACCCCAAAACACGTCAAAAACACCCCCAAAAAAGAACGGGATCACTCCAAAAACAGAAGAAAACCCTAAAAAACAGAAGAAATCCCCCAAAACCATTGATTCACCCCAAAAAAGAACAGAATCGACACAACAAACGAAAGAAAATACCATAGAACATGAATCCACCCCAAAACAACCCTAAACCTACCTGAAGTTCTCCAAAACCCACAATTTACAAGTTTACACCATGATGACCAACAAGAGCCCAACGAAACACGACAGAGACCCCAAAACAAGTCAAAAACACGCAAAGCAAGAACGGGATAGCACCCAAGAAAGAAATAAAACCCCCAAAAATATAGATCCACCCCAAAACCACCCTAAACATACCTGATGTTCTCCAAAACCCACAATTTAACCTTTTCCACAATGATGACCATGGAAAACCTACGAAACACAACGGAGACCCCAAAACACCTCAAAAACACCCCAAACAAGAACGGGATCACCTAAAAAAAAAAGAAAATGCAAAAAAAACATAGATCCACCCCAAAATCACACTAAACCTACCTGATGTTCTCCAAAACACACAATTTAAACTTTTCCACCATTATGACCTACGAAACCCAACAAAACCCAACGGAGACACAAAAACACTTCAAAAACAACTCAAAAATGAATAGGATCACCCCAAAAAAACAGAAGAAAACCCCAAAAACCATGAATCTGCCCCAAAAGTCCCCCCTAAACCTACCTGATGTTCTCCAAAACCCACAATTTACACTTTTCCACTATGATGACTATGGAAAACCCAACGAAACCCGACGGAGAAACCAAAACACGTCCAAAAAAAGAACAAAAAAGAAAGGGATCACCCCCAATATTGGAAAAAAACCCTCAAAATCATAGATCCACACCAAAACCACCCTAAACCTACCCGATGTTCTCCAAAACCCACAATTTAAACTTTTCCACCATAATGACCACGGAAAACCCAACGAAACCCAATGGAGACCCCAAAACACGTCAAAAACACCCCAAACAAGAATGGAATCACCCCCAAAACTGGAAGAAAATCCCCAAAAAACAAGGATCCAATTCCAAAACCACCCTAAACCTACCTGATGTTCTCCAAAACACACAATTTAAACTTTTCCACCATTATGGCCTACGAAACCCAACAAAACCCAACGGAGACACAAAAACACGTCAAAAACACCCCAAAAAAGAACTGCGTCACCCCCCAAAAAAACAGAAGAAAACCCCATATACCATGAATCCACCCCAAAAGACCCCCTAAACCTACCTGATGTTCTCCAAAACCCACAATCTACACTTTTCCACCACGATGACAACAAAAAACCCAACAAAACCCATCAGAGACCCCAAAACACGTCAAAAACGCACCAAACAAGAACGGAATCACCCCCAAAACTGGAAGAAAACCCCAAATACAATAGATCCACCCCAAAACCACCCTAAACCTACCTGATGTTCTCCTCAATCTACAATCCACTCCCAACCACCAGAAAACCCAATGGAAACCCAACAAAACCCAACGGAGACCACAAAACACGTCAAAAACACCCCAGAAAAGAACGGGACCACCCCAAAAACAGAAGAAAACCATAAAAAAGAGAAGAAATTTCCCAAAACCATAGATTCACCCCCCAAAAAAACTTAAATCACCTGATGTTCTCCAAAACCCACAATCTACACTTTTCCACCACCATGACAACGGAAAACCCAACAAAACCCAACGGAGACCCCAAAACACGTCAAAAACAACCCAAAAAAGAACTGCATCACCCCAAAAAAGAGAAGAAAACCCCAAATACCATAGATCCACCACAAAAGTCCTCCTAAACCTACCTGAAGTTCTCCCAAACCCACAATCTACACTGTTCCACCATGATGACCACGGAAAACCCAACGAAACCCAATGGAGACCCCAAAACACGTCAAAAACACCCCCAAAAAGAACGGGATCAACAGAAAAAATGAAAGAAAACCCCAAAAGCCATAGATCCACCCCAAAAGTCCCCCTAAACCTACCTGATGTTCTCCAAATCCCAAAGTCCACTCCCAACCACCAGAAAACCCATTAGGAACTCAACGAAACGCAACGGAAACTCCAAAACACCTCAAAAACACCCCAAAAGCGAACACGATCAGAAGAAAAAACGTGATTTAACGCCCAAATAACCCTTAAACCTACCTGATGTTCTCCTCAATCTACAACCCACTCCCAACCACCAGAAAACCCAAGGGAAACCCAACAAAACCCAACGGAGACCCCAAAACACGTCAAAAACACCCCCAAAAAAGAACGGGATCACTCCAAAAACAGAAGAAAACCCTAAAAAACAGAAGAAATCCCCCAAAACCATTGATTCACCCCAAAAAAGAACAGAATCAACACAACAAACGAAAGAAAACCCCAAATACCATAGATCCACCCCAAAACAACCCTAAACCTACCTGATGTTCTCCAAAACCCACAATTTACAATTTTACACCATGATGACCAACGAGAACGCAACAAAACCCAACAGAGACCCCCAAACACCTCAAAAATTTCCCAAAAAACAACGGGACCACCCCAAGAAACAGAAGGAAACCCCAAAAAACATGACTCTGCCCCAAAAGTCCCCCTAAACCTACCTGATGCTCTCCAAAAACCCACAATTTACACTTTTCCACCATGATGACCAACAAGAACCCAACTAAAACCCAATGGAGACCCCAAAACATGTCAAAAACACGCTAAAAAAGGAACTGCATCACCCAAAAAACAGAAGAAAAGCCCAAATACCATGAATCCACCCCAAAAGTCCCCTAAACCTACCTGAAGTTCTCCAAAACCCACAATCTACACTTTTCCAACACCATGACCACGGAAATCCCAACGAAACCCAATGGAGACCACAAAACACGTCAAAAACACCCCAAAAAAGAACTGCGTCACCCCAAAAAACAGAAGAAAACCCCATATACCATGAATCCACCCCAAAAGACCCCCTAAACCTACCTGATGTTCTCCAAAACCCACAATCTACACTTTTCCACCACGATGACAACAAAAAACCCAACAAAACCCATCAGAGACCCCAAAACACGTCAAAAACACACCAAACAAGAACGGAATCACCCCCAAAACTGGAAGAAAACCCCAAATACAATAGATCCACCCCAAAACCACCCTAAACCTACCTGATGTTCTCCTCAATCTACAATCCACTCCCAACCACCAGAAAACCCAAGGGAAACCCAACAAAACCCAACGGAGACCCCAAAACACGTCAAAAACACCCCAAAAAAGAACTGGATCAGAAAACAAAAACAAAAACAAAAACAAGAACTATGAATTTTCCCCCAAAACAAGCCTAAACTCACCTGATCTTCTCCAAATCCCACATTTCACTCCCATTCACCATCATGACCAACAAGAACCCAACGAAAACCCATGAAGAACGCAAAACACCTCAAAACCACCCCACAATCAAAACAAAATGCAACGGAGAACCCAAAACACGTCAAAAACACCCCAGAAGAGAACGGGACCACCCCAAAAAACAGAAGAAAACCATAAAAAAGAGAAGAAATCCCCCAAAACCATAGATTCATCCCCCCAAAAAACCTTAAACTCACCTGATGTTCTCCAAAACCCAAAATCTACACTTTTCTACCACCATGACAACGGAAAACCCAACAAAACCCAACGGAGACCCCAAAACACGTCAAAAACAACCCAAAAAAGAACTGCATCACCCCAAAAAAGAGAAGAAAACCCCAAATACCATAGATCCACCACAAAAGTCCTCCTAAACCTACCTGAAGTTCTCCCAAACCCACAATCTACACTGTTCCACCATGATGACCACGGAAAACCCAACGAAACCCAATGGAGACCCCAAAACACGTCAAAAACACCCCCAAAAAGAACGGGATCAACAGAAAAAATGAAAGAAAACCCCAAAAGCCATAGATCCACCCCAAAAGTCCCCCTAAACCTACCTGATGTTCTCCAAATCCCAAAGTCCACTCCCAACCACCAGAAAACCCATTAGGAACTCAACGAAACGCAACGGAAACTCCAAAACACCTCAAAAACACCCCAAAAGCGAACACGATCAGAAGAAAAAACGTGATTTAACGCCCAAATAACCCTTAAACCTACCTGATGTTCTCCTAAATGTACAATCCACTCCCAACCACCAGAAAACCCAAGGGAAACCCAACAAAACCCAACGGAGACCCCAAAACACGTCAAAAACACCCCCAAAAAAGAACGGGATCACTCCAAAAACAGAAGAAAACCCTAAAAAACAGAAGAAATCCCCCAAAACCATTGATTCACCCCAAAAAAGAACAGAATCAACACAACAAACGAAAGAAAACCCCAAATACCATAGATCCACCCCAAAACAACCCTAAACCTACCTGATGTTCTCCAAAACCCACAATTTACAATTTTACACCATGATGACCAACGAGAACGCAACAAAACCCAACAGAGACCCCCAAACACCTCAAAAATTTCCCAAAAAACAACGGGACCACCCCAAGAAACAGAGGGAAACCCCAAAAAACATGACTCTGCCCCAAAAGTCCCCCTAAACCTACCTGATGCTCTCCAAAAACCCACAATTTACACTTTGCCACCATGATGACCAACAAGAACCCAACTAAAACCCAATGGAGACCCCAAAACATGTCAAAAACACGCTAAAAAAGGAACTGCATCACCCAAAAAACAGAAGAAAAGCCCAAATACCATGAATCCACCCCAAAAGTCCCCTAAACCTACCTGAAGTTCTCCAAAACCCACAATCTACACTTTTCCAACACCATGACCACGGAAATCCCAACGAAACCCAATGGAGACCACAAAACACGTCAAAAACACCCCAAAAAAGAACTGCGTCACCCCAAAAAACAGAAGAAAACCCCATATACCATGAATCCACCCCAAAAGACCCCCTAAACCTACCTGATGTTCTCCAAAACCCACAATCTACACTTTTCCACCACGATGACAACAAAAAACCCAACAAAACCCATCAGAGACCCCAAAACACGTCAAAAACACCCCCCAAAAAAACGGGATCAACACAGAAAACGAAAGAAAACCCCAAAAGCCATAGATCCACCCCAAAAGTCCCCCTAAACCTACCTGATGTTCTCCAAATCCCAAAGTCCACTCCCAACCACCAGAAAACCCATTAGGAACTCAACGAAACGCAACGGAAACTCCAAAACACCTCAAAAACACCCCAAAAGCGAACACGATCAGAAGAAAAAACGTGATTTAACGCCCAAATAACCCTTAAACCTACCTGATGTTCTCCTAAATGTACAATCCACTCCCAACCACCAGAAAACCCAAGGGAAACCCAACAAAACCCAACGGAGACCCCAAAACACGTCAAAAACACCCCCAAAAAAGAACGGGATCACTCCAAAAACAGAAGAAAACCCTAAAAAACAGAAGAAATCCCCCAAAACCATTGATTCACCCCAAAAAAGAACAGAATCGACACAACAAACGAAAGAAAATACCATAGAACATGAATCCACCCCAAAACAACCCTAAACCTACCTGAAGTTCTCCAAAACCCACAATTTACAAGTTTACACCATGATGACCAACAAGAGCCCAACGAAACACAACAGAGACCCCAAAACAAGTCAAAAACACGCAAAGCAAGAACGGGATAGCACCCAAGAAAGAAATAAAACCCCCAAAAATATAGATCCACCCCAAAACCACCCTAAACATACCTGATGTTCTCCAAAACCCACAATTTAACCTTTTCCACAATGATGACCATGGAAAACCTACGAAACACAACGGAGACCCCAAAACACCTCAAAAACACCCCAAACAAGAACGGGATCACCTAAAAAAAAAAAGAAAATGCAAAAAAAACATAGATCCACCCCAAAATCACACTAAACCTACCTGATGTTCTCCAAAACACACAATTTAAACTTTTCCACCATTATGACCTACGAAACCCAACAAAACCCAACGGAGACACAAAAACACTTCAAAAACAACTCAAAAATGAATAGGATCACCCCAAAAAAACAGAAGAAAACCCCAAAAACCATGAATCTGCCCCAAAAGTCCCCCCTAAACCTACCTGATGTTCTCCAAAACCCACAATTTACACTTTTCCACTATGATGACTATGGAAAACCCAACGAAACCCGACGGAGAAACCAAAACACGTCCAAAAAAAGAACAAAAAAGAAAGGGATCACCCCCAATATTGGAAAAAAACCCTCAAAATCATAGATCCACACCAAAACCACCCTAAACCTACCCGATGTTCTCCAAAACCCACAATTTAAACTTTTCCACCATAATGACCACGGAAAACCCAACGAAACCCAATGGAGACCCCAAAACACGTCAAAAACACCCCAAACAAGAATGGAATCACCCCCAAAACTGGAAGAAAATCCCCAAAAAACAAGGATCCAATTCCAAAACCACCCTAAACCTACCTGATGTTCTCCAAAACACACAATTTAAACTTTTCCACCATTATGGCCTACGAAACCCAACAAAACCCAACGGAGACACAAAAACACGTCAAAAACACCCCAAAAAAGAACTGCGTCACCCCCCAAAAAAACAGAAGAAAACCCCATATACCATGAATCCACCCCAAAAGACCCCCTAAACCTACCTGATGTTCTCCAAAACCCACAATCTACACTTTTCCACCACGATGACAACAAAAAAACCCAACAAAACCCATCAGAGACCCCAAAACACGTCAAAAACACACCAAACAAGAACGGAATCACCCCCAAAACTGGAAGAAAACCCCAAATACAATAGATCCACCCCAAAACCACCCTAAACCTACCTGATGTTCTCCTCAATCTACAATCCACTCCCAACAACCAGAAAACCCAATGGAAACCCAACAAAACCCAACGGAGACCACAAAACACGTCAAAAACACCCCAGAAAAGAACGGGACCACCCCAAAAACAGAAGAAAACCATAAAAAAGAGAAGAAATTTCCCAAAACCATAGATTCACCCCCCAAAAAAACTTAAATCACCTGATGTTCTCCAAAACCCACAATCTACACTTTTCCACCACCATGACAACGGAAAACCCAACAAAACCCAACGGAGACCCCAAAACACGTCAAAAACACCCCAAAAAAGAACGGGATCAACAGAAAAAATGAAAGAAAACCCCAAAAGCCATAGATCCACCCCAAAAGTCCCCCTAAACCTACCTGATGTTCTCCAAATCCCAAAGTCCACTCCCAACCACCAGAAAACCCATTAGGAACTCAACGAAACGCAACGGAAACTCCAAAACACCTCAAAAACACCCCAAAAGCGAACAGGATCAGAAGAAAAAACGTGATTTAACCCCCAAATAACCCTTAAACCTACCTGATGTTCTCCTAAATGTACAATCCACTCCCAACCACCAGAAAACCCAAGGGAAACCCAACAAAACCCAACGGAGACCCCAAAACACGTCAAAAACACCCCCAAAAAAGAACGGGATCACTCCAAAAACAGAAGAAAACCCTAAAAAACAGAAGAAATGCCCCAAAACCATAGATTCACCCCAAAAAAGAACAGAATCGACACAACAAACGAAAGAAAATACCATAGAACATGAATCCACCCCAAAACAACCCTAAACCTACCTGATGTTCTCCAAAACCCACAATTTACAATTTTCCAACATGATGACCAACAAGAACCAAACGAAACACGACAGAGACCCCAAAACAAGTCAAAAACACGCAAAGCAAGAACGGGATAGCACCCAAGAAAGAAATAAAACCCCCAAAAATATAGATCCACCCCAAAACCACCCTAAACATACCTGATGTTCTCCAAAACCCACAATTTAACCTTTTCCACAATGATGACCATGGAAAACCTACGAAACACAACGGAGACCCCAAAACACCTCAAAAACACCCCAAACAAGAACGGGATCACCTAAAAAAAAAAGAAAATGCAAAAAAAACATAGATCCACCCCAAAATCACACTAAACCTACCTGATGTTCTCCAAAACACACAATTTACACTTTTCCACCATGATGACCACGGAAAACCCAACGAAACCCGACGGAGAAACCAAAACACGTCCAAAAAAAGAACAAAAAAAAAAGGGATCACCCCCAATATTGGAAAAAAACCCTCAAAATCATAGATCCACACCAAAACCACCCTAAACCTACCCGATGTTCTCCAAAACCCACAATTTAAACTTTTCCACCATAATGACCACGGAAAACCCAACGAAACCCAACGGAGACCCCAAAACACGTCAAAAACACCCCAAACAAGAATGGAATCACCCCCAAAACTGGAAGAAAATCCCCAAAAACCAAGGATCCAATTCCAAAACCACCCTAAACCTACCCGATGTCCTCCAAATCCCAAAGTCCACTCCCAAACACCAGAAAACCCATTAGGAACTCAACGAAACCCAACGGAGACCCCAAAACACCTCAAAAACACCCCAAAAGCGAACCGGATCAGAAGAAAATATGTGATTTAACCCCAAAAAAACCCTTAAACCTACCTGATGTTCTCCTAAATGTACAATCCACTCCCAACCACTATAACGCCCATTAGGAACCCAACGAAACCCATCGGGGACCCCAAAACAAGTCAAAAAAAAACAAAACAAGAACGGGATAACCCCTAAAAACGAAAGAATACCCCAAAAGCCATAGATCCACACCAAAACCACCCTAAACCTACCTGATGTTCCCCAAAACCCACAATTTACCCTTTTCCACCATGATGACCAACATGAACCAAACGAAAACCCAAAGGAGACCACAAAACTCGTCAAAAACACCCCAAAAAAGAACGGGATCACCTCCAAAACTGAAAGAAAATCCCCCAAAATCACGGATCCAATCCCAAAACCACCCTAAACCTACCTAACGTTCCCCAAAACACAAAATTTACACTTTTCCAACATGATGACAATGGAAAACCCAACGAAACACAACGGAGACCGCAAAACACGTCAAAAACACCCCAAAAAAGAGCGGCATCAACCCCAAAACCGAAAGAAAAACCTAAAAGCCATTGATCCAACACAAAAGTCCCCCTAAACCTACCTGATGTCCTCCAAAACCCACAATTTACACTTTTTCACAATGATGACCAACGAGAACCCAACAAAACACAACGGAGACCCCAAAACATGTCAAAAACACCCTAAAAAAGAATGGCACCACTCCAAAAAAAAGAAGAAAACGATAAAAGAAAACAGAAGAATTCCCCAAAAACCAAAGATTCACCCCCTAAAAAAACTTAAACTCACCTGATGTTATCCAAAACCCACAATTTACACTTTTCCACCATGATGACCACTGAGAACCCAACAAAACCCAACGGAGACCCCAAAACACGTCAAAAACAACCAAAAAAAACATATGGATCAGAAGAAAACACAGAAGAAAACAACAAAAACCATGAATCTGCCCCAAAAGTCCCCATAAACCTACCTGATGATCTCCAAAACACACAATTTACACTTTTCCACCATGATGACCACGGAAAACCCAACGAAACCCGACGGAGAAACCAAAACACGTCCAAAAAAAGAACAAAAAAGAAAGGGATCACCCCCAATATTGGAAAAAAAACCTCAAAATCATAGATCCACACCAAAACCACCCTAAACCTACCTGATGTCCTCCAAAACCCACAATTTACACTTTTTCACAATGATGACCAACGAGAACCCAACAAAACACAACGGAGACCCCAAAACATGTCAAAAACACCCTAAAAAAGAATGGCACCACTCCAAAAAAAAGAAGAAAACGCTAAAAGAAAACAGAAGAATTCCCCAAAAACCAAAGATTCACCCCCTAAAAAAACTTAAACTCACCTGATGTTATCCAAAACCCACAATTTACACTTTTCCACCATGATGACCACTGAGAACCCAACAAAACCCAACGGAAACCCCATAACACGTCAAAAACACCCCAAAAAAGAACGTTATCACCCCCAAAACTGGAAGAAAATCCCCAAAAACCAAGGATCCAATTCCAAAACCACCCTAAACCTACCTGATGTTCTCCAAATCTCAAAGTCCACTCCCAACCACCATAAAACCCATTAGGAACTCAACGAAACGCAACGGAAACCCCAAAACACCTCAAAAACACCCCAACAAGAACGGGATCACCCCCAAAAAAGAAAGAAAACACCAAAAGACATTGATCCACCCCAAAAGTCCCCCTAAACCTACCTGAAGTTCTCCAAAACCCACAATTTACAATTTTCCAACATGATGACCAACAAGAACCAAACGAAACACGACAGAGACCCCAAAACAAGTCAAAAACACGCAAAGCAAGAACGGGATAGCACCCAAGAAAGAAATAAAACCCCCAAAAATATAGATCCACCCCAAAACCACCCTAAACATACCTGATGTTCTCCAAAACCCACAATTTAACCTTTTCCACCATAATGACCACGGAAAACCCAACGAAACCCGACGGAAAAACCAAAACAAGTCAAAAGAAAGAACAAAAAAGAAAAGGATCACCCCCAAAATTGAAGAAAAACCCTCAAAATAATAGATCCACACCAAAACCACCCTAAACCTACCCGATGTTCTCCAAAACCCACAATTTAAACTTTTCCACCATAATGACCACGGAAAACCCAACGAAACCCAACGGAGACACAAAAACACGTCAAAAACAACCCAAAAATGAATAGGATCACCCCAAAAAAACAGAAGAAAACCCCAAAAACCATGAGTCTGCCCCAAAAGTCCCCCCTAAACCTACCTGATGTTCTCCAAAGCACACAATTTAAACTTTTCCACCATAATGACCATGGAAAACCCAACGAAACCCAACGGAGACCCCAAAACATGTCAAAAACAACCAAAAAAAACATATGGATCAGAAGAAAACACAGAAGAAAACAACAAAAACCATGAATCTGCCCCAAAAGTCCCCATAAACCTACCTGATGATCTCCAAAACACACAATTTACACTTTTCCACCATGATGACCACGGAAAACCCAACGAAACCCGACGGAGAAACCAAAACACGTCCAAAAAAAGAACAAAAAAGAAAGGGATCACCCCCAATATTGGAAAAAAACCCTCAAAATCATAGATCCACACCAAAACCACCCTAAACCTACCCGATGTTCTCCAAAACCCACAATTTAAACTTTTCCACCATAATGACCATGGAAAACCCAACGAAACCCAATGGAGACCCCAAAACACCTCAAAAACACCCCAAAAGCGAACCGGATCAGAAGAAAATATGTGATTTAACCCCCAAAAAACCCTTAAACCTACCTGATGTTCTCCTAAATGTACAATCCACTCCCAACCACTATAACGCCCATTAGGAACCCAACGAAACCCATCGGGGACCCCAAAACAAGTCAAAAAAAAACAAAACAAGAACGGGATAAACCCTTAAAAAGAAAGAATACCCCAAAAGCCATAGATCCACACCAAAAGTCCCCCTAAACCTAACTGATGTTCTCCAAAACACACAATTTAAACTTTTCCACCATTATGGCCTACGAAACCCAACAAAACCCAACGGAGACACAAAAACACGTCAAAAACACCCCAAAAAAGAACTGCGTCACCCCAAAAAAACAGAAGAAAACCCCATATACCATGAATCCACCCCAAAAGACCCCCTAAACCTACCTGATGTTCTCCAAAACCCACAATCTACACTTTTCCACCACGATGACAACAAAAAACCCAACAAAACCCATCAGAGACCCCAAAACACGTCAAAAACACACCAAACAAGAACGGAATCACCCCCAAAACTGGAAGAAAACCCCAAATACAATAGATCCACCCCAAAACCACCCTAAACCTACCTGATGTTCTCCTCAATCTACAATCCACTCCCAACCACCAGAAAACCCAAGGGAAACCCAACAAAACCCAACGGAGACCACAAAACACGTCAAAAACACCCCAGAAAAGAACGGGACCACCCCAAAAACAGAAGAAAACCATAAAAAAGAGAAGAAATTTCCCAAAACCATAGATTCACCCCCAAAAAAAACTTAAATCACCTGATGATCTCCAAAACCCACAATCTACACTTTTCCACCACGATGACAACGGAAAACCCAACAAAACCCAACGGAGACCCCAAAACACGTCAAAAACACCCCCCAAAAAAAACGGGATCAACACAAAAAACGAAAGAAAACCCCAAAAGCCATAGATCCACCCCAAAAGTCCCCCTAAACCTACCTGATGTTCTCCAAATCCCAAAGTCCACTCCCAACCACCAGAAAACCCATTAGGAACTCAACGAAACGCAACGGAAACTCCAAAACACCTCAAAAACACCCCAAAAGCGAACACGATCAGAAGAAAAAACGTGATTTAACCCCCAAATAACCCTTAAACCTACCTGATGTTCTCCTAAATGTACAATCCACTCCCAACCACCAGAAAACCCAAGGGAAACCCAACAAAACCCAACGGAGACCCCAAAACACGTCAAAAACACCCCCAAAAAAGAACGGGATCACTCCAAAAACAGAAGAAAACCCTAAAAAACAGAAGAAATGCCCCAAAACCATAGATTCACCCCAAAAAAGAACAGAATCGACACAACAAACGAAAGAAAATACCATAGAACATGAATCCACCCCAAAACAACCCTAAACCTACCTGATGTTCTCCAAAACCCACAATTTACAATTTTCCAACATGATGACCAACAAGAACCAAACGAAACACGACAGAGACCCCAAAACAAGTCAAAAACACGCAAAGCAAGAACGGGATAGCACCCAAGAAAGAAATAAAACCCCCAAAAATATAGATCCACCCCAAAACCACCCTAAACATACCTGATGTTCTCCAAAACCCACAATTTAACCTTTTCCACAATGATGACCATGGAAAACCTACGAAACCCAACGGAGACCCCAAAACACCTCAAAAACACCCCAAACAAGAACGGGATCACCTAAAAAAAAAAGAAAATGCAAAAAAAACATAGATCCACCCCAAAATCACACTAAACCTACCTGATGTTCTCCAAAACACACAATTTACACTTTTCCACTATGATGACCACGGAAAACCCAACGAAACCCGACGGAGAAACCAAAACACGTCCAAAAAAAGAACAAAAAAAAAAGGGATCACACCCAATATTGGAAAAAAACCCTCAAAATCATAGATCCACACCAAAACCACCCTAAACCTACCCGATGTTCTCCAAAACCCACAATTTAAACTTTTCCACCATAATGACCACGGAAAACCCAACGAAACCCAACGGAGACCCCAAAACACGTCAAAAACACCCCAAACAAGAATGGAATCACCCCCAAAACTGGAAGAAAATCCCCAAAAACAAAGGATCAAATTCCAAAACCACCCTAAACCTACCCGATGTTCTCCAAATCCCAAAGTCCACTCCCAAACACCAGAAAACCCATTAGGAACTCAACGAAACCCAACGGAGACCCCAAAACACCTCAAAAACACCCCAAAAGCGAACCGGATCAGAAGAAAATATGTGATTTAACCCCCAAAAAACCCTTAAACCTACCTGATGTTCTCCTAAATGTACAATCCACTCCCAACCACTATAACGCCCATTAGGAACCCAACGAAACCCATCGGGGACCCCAAAACAAGTCAAAAAAAAAAACAAAACAAGAACGGGATAACCCCTAAAAACGAAAGAATACCCCAAAAGCCATAGATCCACACCAAAACCACCCTAAACCTACCTGATGTTCCCCAAAACCCACAATTTACCCTTTTCCACCATGATGACCAACATGAACCAAACGAAAACCCAAAGGAGACCACAAAACTCGTCAAAAACACCCCAAAAAAGAACGGGATCACCTCCAAAACTGAAAGAAAATCCCCCAAAATCACGGATCCAATCCCAAAACCACCCTAAACCTACCTAACGTTCCCCAAAACACAAAATTTACACTTTTCCAACATGATGACAATGGAAAACCCAACGAAACACAACGGAGACCGCAAAACACGTCAAAAACACCCCAAAAAAGAGCGGCATCAACCCCAAAACCGAAAGAAAAACCTAAAAGCCATTGATCCAACACAAAAGTCCCCCTAAACCTACCTGATGTCCTCCAAAACCCACAATTTACACTTTTTCACAATGATGACCAACGAGAACCCAACAAAACACAACGGAGACCCCAAAACATGTCAAAAACACCCTAAAAAAGAATGGCACCACTCCAAAAAAAAGAAGAAAACGATAAAAGAAAACAGAAGAATTCCCCAAAAACCAAAGATTCACCCCCTAAAAAAACTTAAACTCACCTGATGTTATCCAAAAACCACAATTTACACTTTTCCACCATGATGACCACTGAGAACCCAACAAAACCCAACGGAGACCCCAAAACACGTCAAAAACAACCAAAAAAAACATATGGATCAGAAGAAAACACAGAAGAAAACAACAAAAACCATGAATCTGCCCCAAAAGTCCCCATAAACCTACCTGATGATCTCCAAAACACACAATTTACACTTTTCCACCATGATGATCACGGAAAACCCAACGAAACCCGACGGAGAAACCAAAACACGTCCAAAAAAAGAACAAAAAAGAAAGGGATCACCCCCAATATTGGAAAAAAAACCTCAAAATCATAGATCCACACCAAAACCACCCTAAACCTACCTGATGTCCTCCAAAACCCACAATTTACACTTTTTCACAATGATGACCAACGAGAACCCAACAAAACACAACGGAGACCCCAAAACATGTCAAAAACACCCTAAAAAAGAATGGCACCACTCCAAAAAAAAGAAGAAAACGCTAAAAGAAAACAGAAGAATTCCCCAAAAACCAAAGATTCACCCCCTAAAAAAACTTAAACTCACCTGATGTTATCCAAAACCCACAATTTACACTTTTCCACCATGATGACCACTGAGAACCCAACAAAACCCAACGGAGACCCCATAACACGTCAAAAACACCCCCAAAAAGAACGGAATCACCCCCAAAACTGGAAGAAAATCCCCAAAAACCAAGGATCCAATTCCAAAACCACCCTAAACCTACCTGATGTTCTCCAAATCTCAAAGTCCACTCCCAACCACCATAAAACCCATTAGGAACTCAACGAAACGCAACGGAAACCCCAAAACACCTCAAAAACACCCCAAACAAGAACGGGATCACCCCCAAAAAAGAAAGAAAACACCAAAAGACATTGATCCACCCCAAAAGTCCCCCTAAACCTACCTGAAGTTCTCCAAAACCCACAATTTACAATTTTCCAACATGATGACCAACAAGAACCAAACGAAACACGACAGAGACCCCAAAACAAGTCAAAAACACGCAAAGCAAGAACGGGATAGCACCCAAGAAAGAAATAAAACCCCCAAAAATATAGATCCACCCCAAAACCACCCTAAACATACCTGATGTTCTCCAAAACCCACAATTTAACCTTTTCCACCATAATGACCACGGAAAACCCAACGAAACCCGACGGAAAAACCAAAACAAGTCAAAAGAAAGAACAAAAAAGAAAAGGATCACCCCCAAAATTGAAGAAAAACCCTCAAAATAATAGATCCACACCAAAACCACCCTAAACCTACCCGATGTTCTCCAAAACCCACAATTTAAACTTTTCCACCATAATGACCACGGAAAACCCAACGAAACCCAACGGAGACCCCAAAACACCTCAAAAACACCCCAAACAAGAACGGAATCACCCCCAAAACTGGAAGAAAATCCCCAAAAACCAAGGATCCAATTCCAAAACCACCCTAAACCTACCCGATGTTCTCCAAAACCCACAATTTAAACTTTTCCACCATTATGACCTACGAAACCCAACAAAACCCAACGGAGACACAAAAACATGTCAAAAACAACCCAAAAATGAATAGGATCACCCCAAAAAAACAGAAGAAAACCCCAAAAACCATGAGTCTGCCCCAAAAGTCCCCCCTAAACCTACCTGATGTTCTCCAAAGCACACAATTTAAACTTTTCCACCATAATGACCATGGAAAACCCAACGAAACCCAACGGAGACCCCAAAACATGTCAAAAACAACCAAAAAAAACATATGGATCAGAAGAAAACACAGAAGAAAACAACAAAAACCATGAATCTGCCCCAAAAGTCCCCATAAACCTACCTGATGATCTCCAAAACACACAATTTACACTTTTCCACCATGATGACCACGGAAAACCCAACGAAACCCGACGGAGAAACCAAAACACGTCCAAAAAAAGAACAAAAAAGAAAGGGATCACCCCCAATATTGGAAAAAAACCCTCAAAATCATAGATCCACACCAAAACCACCCTAAACCTACCCGATGTTCTCCAAAACCCACAATTTAAACTTTTCCACCATAATGACCATGGAAAACCCAACGAAACCCAACGGAGACCCCAAAACACCTCAAAAACACCCCAAAAGCGAACCGGATCAGAAGAAAATATGTGATTTAACCCCCAAAAAACCCTTAAACCTACCTGATGTTCTCCTAAATGTACAATCCACTCCCAACCACTATAACGCCCATTAGGAACCCAACGAAACCCATCGGGGACCCCAAAACAAGTCAAAAAAAAACAAAACAAGAACGGGATAAACCCTTAAAAAGAAAGAATACCCCAAAAGCCATAGATCCACACCAAAAGTCCCCCTAAACCTAACTGATGTTCCCCAAAACCCACAATTTACCCTTTTCCACCATGATGACCAACATGAACCAAACGAAAACCCAAAGGAGACCACAAAACTCGTCAAAAACACCCCAAAAAAGAACGGGATCACCTCCAAAACTGAAAGAAAATCCCCCAAAATCACGGATCCAATCCCAAAACCACCCTAAACCTACCTAACGTTCCCCAAAACACAAAATTTACACTTTTCCAACATGATGACAATGGAAAACCCAACGAAACACAACGGAGACCGCAAAACACGTCAAAAACACCCCAAACAAAAACGGCATCAACCCCAAAACCGATAGAAAAACCTAAAAGCCATTGATCCAACACAAAAGTCCCCCTAAACCTACCTGATGTCCTCCAAAACCCACAATTTACACTTTTTCACAATGATGACCAACGAGAACCCAACAAAACACAACGGAGACCCCAAAACATGTCAAAAACACCCTAAAAAAGAATGGCACCACTCCAAAAAAAAGAAGAAAACGCTAAAAGAAAACAGAAGAATTCCCCAAAAACCAAAGATTCACCCCCTAAAAAAACTTAAACTCACCTGATGTTATCCAAAACCCACAATTTACACTTTTCCACCATGATGACCACTGAGAACCCAACAAAACCCAACGGAGACCCCATAACACGTCAAAAACACCCCCAAAAAGAACGGAATCACCCCCAAAACTGGAAGAAAATCCCCAAAAACCAAGGATCCAATTCCAAAACCACCCTAAACCTACCTGATGTTCTCCAAATCTCAAAGTCCACTCCCAACCACCATAAAACCCATTAGGAACTCAACGAAACGCAACGGAAACCCCAAAACACCACAAAAACACCCCAAACAAGAACGGGATCACCCCCAAAAAAGAAAGAAAACCCCAAAAGACATTGACCCACCCCAAAAGTCCCCCTAAACCTACCTGAAGTTCTCCAAAACCCACAATTTACACTTTTCCAACATGATGACCAACAAGAACCCAACGAAACACGACAGAGACCCCAAAACAAGTCAAAAACACGCAAAGCAAGAACGGGATAGCACCCAAGAAAGAAATAAAACCCCCAAAAATATAGATCCACCCCAAAACCACCCTAAACATACCTGATGTTCTCCAAAACCCACAATTTAACCTTTTCCACAATGATGACCATGGAAAACCTACGAAACACAACGGAGACCCCAAAACACCTCAAAAACACCCCAAACAAGAACGGGATCACCTAAAAAAAAAAGAAAATGCAAAAAAATATAGATCCACCCCAAAATCACACTAAACCTACCTGATGTTCTCCAAAACCCACAATTTACACTTTTCCACTATGATGACTATGGAAAACCCAACAAAACCCAACGGAGACCCCAAAACACGTCAAAAACAACCAAAAAAACATATGGATCAGAAGAAAACACAGAAGAAAACAACAAAAACCATGAATCTGCCCCAAAAGTCCCCATAAACCTACCTGATGATCTCCAAAACACACAATTTACACTTTTCCACCATGATGACCACGGAAAACCCAACGAAACCCGACAGAGAAACCAAAACACGTCCAAAAAAAGAACAAAAAAGAAAGGGATCACCCCCAATATTGGAAAAAAACCCTCAAAATCATAGATCCACACAAAAACCACCCTAAACCTACCCGATGTTCTCCAAAACCCACAATTTAAAATTTTCCACCATAATGACCACGGAAAACCCAACGAAACCCAACGGAGACCCCAAAACACATCAAAAACACCCCAAACAAGAACGGAATCACCCCCAAAATTGTAAGAAAATCCCCAAAAACCAAGGATCCAATTCCAAAACCACCCTAAACCTACCCGATGTTCTCCAAAACCCACAATTTAAACTTTTCCACTATGATGACCATGGAAAACCCAACGAAACCCAACGGAGACCCCAATACACATCAAAAACACCCCCAAAAAACATATGGATCAGAAGAAAAAACAGAAGAAAACAACAAAAACCATGAATCTGCCCCAAAAGTCCTCATAAACCTACCTGATGATCTCCAAAACACACAATTTACACTTTTCCACCATGATGACCACGGAAAACCCAACGCAACCCAACGGAGACCCCAAAATATGTCAAAAACACCCAAAAAATAACGGGATCACCCCAAAACTGGAAGAAAATCCCCAAAAACCATAGATCCACCACAAAACCACACTAAACCTACCTGATGTTCTCCAAATCCCAAAGTCCACTCCCAACCACCAGAAAACCCATTAGGAACTCAACGAAACGCAACGGAAACTCCAAAACACCTCAAAAACACCCCAAAAGCGAACCGGATCAGAAGAAAATATGTGATTTAACCCCAAAAAAACCCTTAAACCTACCTGATGTTCTCCTAAATGTACAATCCACTCCCAACCACTATAACGCCCATTAGGAACCCAACGAAACCCATCGGGGACCCCAAAACAAGTCAAAAAAAAAAAACAAAACAAGAACGGGATAACCCCTAAAAACGAAAGAATACCCCAAAAGCCATCGATCCACACCAAAAGTCCCCCTAAACCTAACTGATGTTCCCCAAAACCCACAATTTACCCTTTTCCACCATGATGACCAACATGAACCAAACGAAAACCCAAAGGAGACCAAAAAAATCGTCAAAAACACCCCAAAAAAGAACGGGATCACCTCCAAAACTGAAAGAAAATCCCCCAAAATCACGGATCCAATCCCAAAACCACCCTAAACCTACCTAACGTTCTCCAAAACACAAAATTTACACTTTTCCAACATGATGACAATGGAAAACCCAACGAAACACAACGGAGACCGCAAAACACGTCAAAAACAACCCAAAAAAGAACGGCATCAACCCCAAAACCGAAAGAAAAACCTAAAAGCCATTGATCCAACACAAAAGTCCCCCTAAACCTACCTGATGTCCTCCAAAACCCACAATTTACACTTTTTCACCATGATGACCAACGAGAACCCAACAAAACACAACGGAGACCCCATAACACGCCAGAAACACCCCAAAAAAGAACAGGATCACCCCAAAAAACAGAAGAAGAGCCCAAATACCATGAATCCACCCCAAAAGTCCCCCCTAAACCTACCTGAAGTTCTCCAAAACCCACAATTTACAGTTTTCCAACATGATGACCATGGAAAACCTACGAAACACAACGGAGACCTCAAAACACCTGAAAAACACCCCAAAAAAGAACGGGATCACCTCAAAAAAAGAAAGAAAATGACAAAAACCATAGATCCACCCCAAAACCACACTAAACCTACTTGATGTTCTCCAAAACCCAAAATTTATCATTTTCCACAATGATGACCACGGAAAACGAACAAAACACAAGGGAGACCAAAAAAAGTCCAAAAACACCCCAAACAAGAACGGGATCACGCCCAAAACTGGAAGAAAATCCCCCAAAATCATAGATCCACCCTAAACCACCCTAAACCTACCTGATGTTCTCCAAAACACACAATTTAAACTTTTCCACCATTATGACCTACGAAACCCAACAAAACCCAACGGAGACACAAAAACACGTCAAAAACAACCCAAAAATGAATAGGATCACCCCCAAAAAAACAGAAGAAAACCCCAAATACCATGAATCCACCCCAAAAGTCCCCCCTAAACCTACCTGATGTTCTCCAAAACCCACAATTTACACTTTTCCACTATGATGACCACGGAAAACCCAACGAAACCCAACGGAGACCCTAAAACACATCAAAAACACCCCAAAAAACATATGGATCAGAAGAAAAAACAGAAGAAAACCCCAAAAACCATGAATCTGCCCCAAAAGTCCCCATAAACCTACCTGATGATCTCCAAAACACACAATTTACACTTTTCCAAAATGATGACCACGGAAAACCCAACGAAACACAACGGAGACCCCAAAACATGTCAAAAACACCCAAAAAATGACGGGATCACCCCAAAACTGGAAGAAAATCCCCAAAAACCATAGATCCACCACAAAACCACACTAAACCTACCTGATGTTCTCCAAATCCCAAAGTCCACTCCCAACCACCATAAAACCCATTAGGAACTCAACGAAACGCAACGGAAACCCCAAAACACCTCAAAAACACCCCAAAAGCGAACCGGATCAGAAGAAAATATGTGATTTAACCCCAAAAAAACCCTTAAACCTACCTGATGTTCTCCTAAATGTACAATCCACTCCCAACCACTATAGCGCCCATTAGGAACCCAACGAAACCCATCGGGGACCCCAAAACAAGTCAAAAAAAAACAAAACAAGAACGGGATAACCCCTAAAAACGAAAGAATACCCCAAAAGCCATCGATCCACACCAAAAGTCCCCCTAAACCTAACTGATGTTCCCCAAAACCCACAATTTACCCTTTTCCACCATAATGACCAACATGAACCAAACGAAAACCCAAAGGAGACCACAAAACACGTCAAAAACACCCCAAAAAAGAATGGGATCACCTCCAAAACTGAAAGAAAATCCCCCAAAATCACGGATCCAATCCCAAAACCACCCTAAACCTACCTAACGTTCTCCAAAACACAAAATTTACACTTTTCCAACATGATGACAATGGAAAACCCAACGAAACACAACGGAGACCGCAAAACACGTCAAAAACACCCCAAAAAAGAACGGCATCAACCCCAAAACCGATAGAAAAACCTAAAAGCCATTGATCCAACACAAAAGTCCCCCTAAACCTACCTGATGTTCTCCAAAACCCACAATTTACACTTTTTCACCATGATGACCAACGAGAACCCAACAAAACACAACGGAGACCCCAAAACATGTCAAAAACACCCCAAAAAAGAACGGTACCACTCCAAAAAAAAGAAGAAAACGCTAAAAGAAAACAGAAGAATTCCCCAAAAAACAAAGATTCACCCCCCAAAAAAACTTAAACTCACCTGATGTTATCCAAAACCCACAATTTACACTTTTCCACCATGATGCCAACGGAAAACCCAACGAAACCCAACGGAGACCCCAAAACACGTCAAAAACACCCCAAAAAACATAGAATCATAGAATCATAGAATATCCTGAGTTGGAAGGGACCCTTAAGGATCATCAAATCCAACTCTTGACACCGCACAGGTCTACCCAAAAGTTCAGACCATGTGCCTAAGTCCACAGTCCAATCTCTTCTTAAATTCATACAGGCTCGGTGCAGTGACCACTTCCCTGGGGAGCCTGTTCCAGTGTGCAACCACCCTCTCTGTGAAGAACCCCCTCCTGACGTCCAGCCTAAATTTCCCCTGCCTCAGCTTAACCCCGTTCCCACAGGTCCTGTCACTATTGTTAGTGGAGAAAAGGTCTCCTGCCTCTTGACAACCCCTTACGAGGAAGTTGTAGACTGTGATGAGGTCTCCCCTCAGCCTCCTCTTCTCCAGGCTGAACAGGCCCAGTGACCTCAGCCGTTCCTCGTACGTCTTCCCCTCAAGGCCTTTCACCATCTTCGTAGCCCTCCTCTGGACACTTTCCAACAGTTTCATGTCCTTTTTATACTGTGGTGCCCAGAACTGCACACAGTACTCGAGGTGAGGCCGCACCAGCGCAGAGTAGAGCGGGACAATCACCTCCCTCGACCTACTAGCGATGCCGTGCTTGATGCACCCCAGGACACGACTGGCCCTCCTGGCTGCCAGGGCACACTGCTGGCTCATATTCAACTTGCTGTCTACCACGACCCCCAGATCCCTCTCTTCTAGGCTGCTCTCCAGCGTCTCATCGCCCAGTCTGTACATGCAGCCAGGGTTTCCCCATCCCAGGTGCAGGACCCGGCACTTGCTCTTATTGAACTTCATGCGGTTGGTGATTGCCCAGCTCTCCAACCTGTCCAGATCCCTCTGTAAGGCCTTTACGCCCTCATTTGAGTCCACAACTCCTCCAAGTTTGGTGTCATCAGCAAACTTGCTCAAAATACCCTCTATTCCTACATCCAGATCGTTTATAAAAATATTGAAAAGTACCGGCCCTAAAATGGAGCCTTGAGGGACCCCACTGGTGACCGCCCGCCAGCCTGACGCAGCCCCATTTACCATAACCCTTTGGGCCCTGCCCGTTAGCCAATTACTCACCCATCGCATGATGTTTTTATTTAGCTGTATGGTGGACATTTTGTCCAGTAGGATCCTATGGGAAACCGTGTCAAAAGCCTTGCTGAAGTCCAAAAAAATCACATCAGCTGCTTTCCCTTGGTCCACCATACGGGTAATCTTATCATAAAAGGAAATCAGGTTAGTTAGGCAGGACCTACCCTTCACAAACCCATGCTAGCTGGGACCAATGACTGCTTTGTCCCCCAGGTGCGCCTCAATAAGTCCGAGAACCAACTTCTCCATGATTTTACCAGGCACTGACGTGAGACTGACAGGCCTGTAATTGCTAGGGTCTTCTTTCTGACCCTTCTTGAAAATTGGCACAACATTTGCCAGCTTCCAGTCTACCGGGACCTCTCCAAATTCCCAGGATCGTTGAAAAATAATTGAAAGAGGTTCCGCGATGACATCCGCCAGCTCTTTCAGCACCCGGGGATGAATCCCATCCGGACCCATGGACTTGTAGGGATCCAGGTGGAGTAGCAAATCCCGCACACGTTCAGGGTCAGTTGGGAGTTTGTCATCCCCACCGTCCCGGTCCTCCAGCTCAGGGCACCCTGGGTCCCGAAGCCCATCATCGGCATTGAAGACAGAGGCAAAGAAGGCGTTAAGCGTCTCTGCTTTGCCTACGTCATCGTCTGTGAGGAGACCTTCCCTATCAAGGAGCGGCCCTATGTATTCTTTAGTTCTCCTTTTTCCATTTACATATCTAAAAAAACCCTTTTTATTTTCTCTCACAGACACAGCCAGCTTCAACTCTAGCTGTGCTTTGGCCACTCGAACTTTCTCCCTACAAACACGAACAGCATCCCTGTATTCTTTCCATGACACCTGGCCCTCCTTCCAGTAGTGAAACACTCTCTGTTTCCGCCTAATCTCCATTAGAACATTCCTGGTCAGCCACGCCGGCCTCCTGCCCCGCCTGCCTGACTTGCGATATTTTGGAATTGCCTTATCCTGTGCTTCTAGGAGGCATCGCTTAAAGAGTGACCAGCACTGGTGGACATCGAGGCCTTCAAGAGCAGTTTCCCAGGGGACCTTACTGACTAGTTCCCTGAGCAGCCTGAAGTCCGCTTTCCCCATATCTAGGGATGAGGTTTTGGTGGCATTTTTCCTTCTGTCACCATAAATTTTGAACTCAACCACTTCATGGTCGCTATGACCGAGGCGGCCACCAATCACCACATCTCCCACCAGACCCTCTCTGTTTTCTAGCAACAGGTCTAGGAGGGCACCTTTCCTAGTTGGCTCTGTTAGCACCTGTACCAAGAAGTTATCATCTAGGTGCTTCATGAACCTCCTGGACTTGCTCGTGTCAGCCGTGTGGCACTCCCAGTTAACGTCCGGCAAGTTGAAGTCCCCCATAAGGACAAGGGGAGTTAATCTCGAGGCCTCTCTTAGTTCTGTAAAGAATAATTTATCGGCGCTATCGTCCTGGCCAGGCGGTCTGTAATAGACTCCCACAACGACATCCCCTTTATTCGTTCGTCCCTTGATCCTTACCCAGAGGCTCTCAACTTTGCCATCGCCGACCAGAAGTTCCACACAGTCCAGCCCCTGCTTCACATACATCGCCACCCCACCACCTCGCCTACCCTGCCTGTCCCTCCTGAAGAGCCTGTAACCATCTATCGCAACACCCCAGTCACAGGACTCATCCCACCAGGTTTCGCTTATGCCGATGATGTCGTAGTTGCGGGACTGGGCCAGGACTTCTAGCTCATCTATTTTATTCCTCATACTGCGTGCGTTTGTGTAAAAGCATTTCAAGTGCGTCTCCTTACACTCAGCACCTTGTGGATCTGACCAAAGGACCTCACTGGCCAACGGAGACCCGAAAACATGTCAAAAACACCCCAAACAAGAACGGAATCACCCCCAAAACTGGAAGAAAATCCCCAAAAACCAAGGATCCAATTCCAAAACCACCCTAAACCTCACTGATCTTCTCCAAATCCCAAAGTCCACTCCCAACCACCAGAAAACCCATTAGGAACTCAACGAAACGCAACGGAAACCACAAAACACCTCAAAAAAACCCCAAAAGCGAACTGATCAGAAGAAAATATGTGATTTAACCCCAAAAAAACCCTTAAACCTACCTGATGTTCTCCTAAATGTACAATCCACTCCCAACCTCTATAAAGCCCATTAGGAACTTAACAAAACCCATCAGAGACCCCAAAACAAGTAAAAAAAAAAACAACAAAACAAGAACGGGATAACCCCTAAAAACGAAAGAATACCCCAAAAGCCATAGATCCACACCAAAAGTCCCCCTAAACCTAACTGAAGTTCCCCAAACCCCACAATTTACCCTTTTCCACCATGATGACCAACATGAACCAAACGAAAACCCAAAGGAGACCACAAAACACGTCAAAAACACCCCAAAAAAGAACGGGATCACCTCCAAAACTGAAAGAAAATCCCCCAAAATCATGGATCCAATCCCAAAACCACCCTAAACCTACCTAACGTTCTCCAAAACACAAAATTTACACTTTCCAACATGATGACAATGGAAAAAACCAACGAAACACAACGGAGACCGCAAAACACGTCAAAAACACCCCAAACAAGAACAGCATCAACCCCAAAACCGAAAGAAAAACCTAAAAGCCATTGATCCAACACAAAAGTCCCCCTAAACCTACCTGATGTTCTCCAAAACTCACAATTTACACTTTTTCACCATGATGACCAACGAGAACCCAACAAAACACAACGGAGACCCCAAAACATGTCAAAAACACCCCAAAAAAGAATGGTACCACTCCAAAAACAGAAGAAAACGCTAAAAGAAAACAGAAGAATTCCCCAAAAACCAAAGATTCACCCCCCAAAAAAACTTAAACTCACCTGATGTTATCCAAAACCCACAATTTACACTTTTCCACCATGATGACCAATGAGAACCCAACAAAACCCAACGGAAACCCCATAACACGCCAGAAACAACCCAAAAAAGAACAGGATCACCCCAAAAAACGGAAGAAGAGCCCAAATACCATGAATCCACCCCAAAAGTCCCCCTAAACCTACCTGAAGTTATCCAAAAACCAAAATTTACACTTTTCCACCATGATGCCAACGGAAACCCCAAAGAAACCCAACGGAGACCCCAAAACACGTCAAAAACACCCCAAAAAACATATGGATCAGAAGAAAAAAAAAAGAAGAAAACCCCAAAAACCATGAATCTTCCCCAAAAGTCCCCATAAACCTACCTGATGTTCTCCAAAACACACAATTTACAATTTTCCACCATGATGACAACGGAAAACCCAACGAAACCCAACGGAGACCCAAAAACACGTCAAAAACACACCAAACAAGAACGGGATCACCCCCAAAACTGGAAGAAAATCCCCAAAAACCAAGGATCCAATTCCAAAACCACCCTAAACCTACCTGATGTTCTCCAAATCTCAAAGTCCACTCCCAAACACAATAAAACACATTAGGACCTCAACGAAACGCAATGGAAACCCCAAAACACGTCAAAAACACCCCAAACAAGAACAGGATCACCCCCAAAAAAGAAAGAAAACCCCAAAAGACATTGATCCACCCCAAAAGTCCCCCTAAACCTACCTGAAGTTCTCCAAAACCCACAATTTACACTTTTCCAACATGATGACCAAGAAGAACCCAACGAAACACAACAGAGACCCCAAAACAAGTCAAAAACAAGCAAAGCAAGAATGGGATAACACCCAAAAAAGAAATAAACCCCCAAAAATATAGATCCACCCCAAAACCACCCTAAACCTACCTGATGTTCTCCAAAACTCAAAATTTAACCTTTTCCACCATGATGATCACGGAAAAATAACGAAACACAATGGAGACCAAAAAAAGGCCAAAAACACCCCAAAGAAGAACAGCATCACCCCCAAAACTAGAAGAAAATCCCCCAAAATCATAGATCCACACCAAAACCAACCTAAACCTACCTGATGTTCTCCAAAACCCAAAGTCCACTCCCAACCACCATAAAAACCATTAGGAACTCAACGAAACACAACGGAGACCGCAAAACACGTCAAAAACACCCCAAAAAACAACTGGGTTTAAAGAAAAAAACAGAAGAAAACCCTAAAAACGATGAATCTGCCCCAAAAGTCCTCATAAACCTACCTGATGTTCTCCAAAACCAAAAATTTCAACTTTTCCACCATGATGACCACGGAAAACCCAACGAAACCCAACGGAAACCTCAAAACACCTCAAAAACACCCCAATAAAGAACTGGATCACACCCAAAACTGGAAGAAAATCCCCCAAAACAATAGAACCACCACAAAACCACCCTAAACCTACCTGATGTTCTCCAAATCCCAAAGTCCACTCCCAACCACCACAAAACCCATTAGGAACTAAACGAAACGCAACGGAAACCCCAAAAAACGTTAAAAACACCCTAAAAAAGAACTGGATCAGAAGACAAAAAAAGAAAACAAAAACAATGAATTTCCCCCCAAAACCACCCTAAACTCACCTGATCTTCTTCAAAACCACAATCCACTCCCATTTACCATAACGACCTACGAGAACCCAACAAAACCCAACGGAGACACCAAAACAAGTCAAAAACACCCCAAACAAGAACGGGATAAACCCTAAAAACGAAAGAAAACCCCAAAAAGCATAGATCCACACCAAAACCACCGTAAACCTACCTGATGTTCTCCAAAACTCACAGTTTACAATTTTTCACAATGATGACCAGGGAAAACCCAACGAAACACAACGGAGACACCAAAACACCTCAAAAACACCCCAAACAAGAACGGGATAATCCCTAAAAACGAAAGAAAACCCCAAAAAGCATAGATCCACACCAAAACCACCGTAAACCTACCTGATGTTCTCCAAAACTCACAGTTTACAATTTTTCACAATGATGACCAGGGAAAACCCAACGAAACACAACGGAGACACCAAAACACCTCAAAAACACCCCAAACAAGAACGGTATCACCCCCAAAACTGGAAGAAAATCCCCCAAACCATAGATCCACACCAAAACCAACCTAAACCTACCTGATGTTCTCCAAAACCCAAAGTCCACTCCCAACCACCATAAAAACCATTAGGAACTCAACGAAACACAACGGAGACCGCAAAACACGTCAAAAACACCCCAAAAAACAACTGGGTCAGAAGAAAAAACAGAAGAAAACCCTAAAAACGATGAATCTGCCCCAAAAGTCCTCATAAACCTACCTGATGTTCTCCAAAACCAAAAATTTCAACTTTTCCACCATGATGACCACGGAAAACCCAGCGAAACCCAATGGAGACCAAAAAACACATCAAAAACACCCCAAACAAGAACGGAATCACCCCCAAAACTGGAAGAAAATCCCCCAAAAGCACGGATCTAATCCCAAAACCACCCTAAACGCACCTGATCTTCTCCAAAACCCACAATCCACTCCCATTTACCATAACGACCTACGAGAACCCAACAAAACCCAACGGAGAACCCAAAACACTTCAAAAACACCCCAAACAAGAACGGCATCATAAAAACTCATTAGCACCATAAAACTCATTAGGAACTCAACGAAACGCAACGGAGACCCCAAAACACGTCAAAAACACCCCAAAAAACAACTGGATCAGAAGAAAAAACAGAAGAAAACCCCAAAAACCATGAATCTGCCCCAAAAGTCCCCATAAACCTACCTGATGTTCTCCAAAACCCACAATTTACATTTTTCCACCATCATGACCAACAAGAACCCTCCTGAAACCCAACGGAGACCCCAAAACACGTCAAAAACACCCCGAAAAAGAACGGGATCACCCCCCAAAAAACAGAAGAAAATGCCAAATGCCATAGATCGTCCCCAAAACCATCCCTAAACCTACCTGATGTTCTCCAAAACCCACAATTTACACTTTTTCACCATGATTACCACGGAAAACCCAACGAAACCCAACGGAAACCTCAAAACACCTCAAAAACACCCCAATAAAGAACTGGATCACACCCAAAACTGGAAGAAAATCCCCCAAAACAATAGAACCACCACAAAACCACCCTAAACCTACCTGATGTTCTCCAAATCCCACAGTTAACTCCCAACCACCACAAAACCCATTAGGAACTAAACGAAACGCAACGGAAACCCCAAAAAACGTTAAAAACACCCTAAAAAAGAACTGGATCAGAAGACAAAAAAAGAAAACAAAAACAATGAATTTCCCCCCAAAACCACCCTAAACTCACCTGATCTTCTTCAAAACCACAGTCCACTCCCATTTACCATAACGACCTACGAGAACCCAACAAAACCCAACGGAGACACCAAAACAAGTCAAAAACACCCCAAACAAGAACGGGATAATCCCTAAAAACGAAAGAAAACCCCAAAAAGCATAGATCCACACCAAAACCACCGTAAACCTACCTGATGTTCTCCAAAACACACAATTTAAACTTTTCCACCATTATGACCTACGAAACCCAACAAAACCCAACGGAGACACAAAAACACGTCAAAAACAACCCAAAAATGAATAGGATCACCCCCAAAAAAACAGAAGAAAACCCCAAATACCATGAATCCACCCCAAAAGTCCCCCCTAAACCTACCTGATGTTCTCCAAAACCCACAATTTACACTTTTCCACCACGATGACCACGGAAAACCCAACGAAACCCAACGGAGACCCCAAAACACATCAAAAACACCCCAAAAAACATATGGATCAGAAGAAAAAACAGAAGAAAACCCCAAAAACCATGAATCTGCCCCAAAAGTCCCCATAAACCTACCTGATGATCTCCAAAACACACAATTTACACTTTTCCAAAATGATGACCACGGAAAACCCAACGAAACCCAACGGAGACCCCAAAACATGTCAAAAACACCCAAAAAATGACGGGATCACCCCAAAACTGGAAGAAAATCCCCAAAAACCATAGATCCACCACAAAACCACACTAAACCTACCTGATGTTCTCCAAATCCCAAAGTCCACTCCCAACCACCATAAAACCCATTAGGAACTCAACGAAACGCAACGGAAACTCCAAAACACCTCAAAAACACCCCAAAAGCGAACCGGATCAGAAGAAAATATGTGATTTAACCCCAAAAAAACCCTTAAACCTACCTGATGTTCTCCTAAATGTACAATCCACTCCCAACCACTATAGCGCCCATTAGGAACCCAACGAAACCCATCGGGGACCCCAAAACAAGTCAAAAAAAAACAAAACAAGAACGGGATAACCCCTAAAAACGAAAGAATACCCCAAAAGCCATCGATCCACACCAAAAGTCCCCCTAAACCTAACTGATGTTCCCCAAAACCCACAATTTACCCTTTTCCACCATAATGACCAACATGAACCAAACGAAAACCCAAAGGAGACCACAAAACACGTCAAAAACACCCCAAAAAAGAATGGGATCACCTCCAAAACTGAAAGAAAATCCCCCAAAATCACGGATCCAATCCCAAAACCACCCTAAACCTACCTAACGTTCTCCAAAACACAAAATTTACACTTTTCCAACATGATGACAATGGAAAACCCAACGAAACACAACGGAGACCGCAAAACACGTCAAAAACACCCCAAAAAAGAACGGCATCAACCCCAAAACCGATAGAAAAACCTAAAAGCCATTGATCCAACACAAAAGTCCCCCTAAACCTACCTGATGTTCTCCAAAACCCACAATTTACACTTTTTCACCATGATGACCAACGAGAACCCAACAAAACACAACGGAGACCCCAAAACATGTCAAAAACACCCCAAAAAAGAACGGTACCACTCCAAAAAAAAAGAAGAAAACGCTAAAAGAAAACAGAAGAATTCCCCAAAAAACAAAGATTCACCCCCCAAAAAAACTTAAACTCACCTGATGTTATCCAAAACCCACAATTTACACTTTTCCACCATGATGCCAACGGAAAACCCAACGAAACCCAACGGAGACCCCAAAACACGTCAAAAACACCCCAAAAAACATAGAATCATAGAATCATAGAATATCCTGAGTTGGAAGGGACCCTTAAGGATCATCAAATCCAACTCTTGACACCGCACAGGTCTACCCAAAAGTTCAGACCATGTGCCTAAGTCCACAGTCCAATCTCTTCTTAAATTCATACAGGCTCGGTGCAGTGACCACTTCCCTGGGGAGCCTGTTCCAGTGTGCAACCACCCTCTCTGTGAAGAACCCCCTCCTGACGTCCAGCCTAAATTTCCCCTGCCTCAGCTTAACCCCGTTCCCACAGGTCCTGTCACTATTGTTAGTGGAGAAAAGGTCTCCTGCCTCTTGACAACCCCTTACGAGGAAGTTGTAGACTGTGATGAGGTCTCCCCTCAGCCTCCTCTTCTCCAGGCTGAACAGGCCCAGTGACCTCAGCCGTTCCTCGTACGTCTTCCCCTCAAGGCCTTTCACCATCTTCGTAGCCCTCCTCTGGACACTTTCCAACAGTTTCATGTCCTTTTTATACTGTGGTGCCCAGAACTGCACACAGTACTCGAGGTGAGGCCGCACCAGCGCAGAGTAGAGCGGGACAATCACCTCCCTCGACCTACTAGCGATGCCGTGCTTGATGCACCCCAGGACACGACTGGCCCTCCTGGCTGCCAGGGCACACTGCTGGCTCATATTCAACTTGCTGTCTACCACGACCCCCAGATCCCTCTCTTCTAGGCTGCTCTCCAGCGTCTCATCGCCCAGTCTGTACATGCAGCCAGGGTTTCCCCATCCCAGGTGCAGGACCCGGCACTTGCTCTTATTGAACTTCATGCGGTTGGTGATTGCCCAGCTCTCCAACCTGTCCAGATCCCTCTGTAAGGCCTTTACGCCCTCATTTGAGTCCACAACTCCTCCAAGTTTGGTGTCATCAGCAAACTTGCTCAAAATACCCTCTATTCCTACATCCAGATCGTTTATAAAAATATTGAAAAGTACCGGCCCTAAAATGGAGCCTTGAGGGACCCCACTGGTGACCGCCCGCCAGCCTGACGCAGCCCCATTTACCATAACCCTTTGGGCCCTGCCCGTTAGCCAATTACTCACCCATCGCATGATGTTTTTATTTAGCTGTATGGTGGACATTTTGTCCAGTAGGATCCTATGGGAAACCGTGTCAAAAGCCTTGCTGAAGTCCAAAAAAATCACATCAGCTGCTTTCCCTTGGTCCACCATACGGGTAATCTTATCATAAAAGGAAATCAGGTTAGTTAGGCAGGACCTACCCTTCACAAACCCATGCTAGCTGGGACCAATGACTGCTTTGTCCCCCAGGTGCGCCTCAATAAGTCCGAGAACCAACTTCTCCATGATTTTACCAGGCACTGACGTGAGACTGACAGGCCTGTAATTGCTAGGGTCTTCTTTCTGACCCTTCTTGAAAATTGGCACAACATTTGCCAGCTTCCAGTCTACCGGGACCTCTCCAAATTCCCAGGATCGTTGAAAAATAATTGAAAGAGGTTCCGCGATGACATCCGCCAGCTCTTTCAGCACCCGGGGATGAATCCCATCCGGACCCATGGACTTGTAGGGATCCAGGTGGAGTAGCAAATCCCGCACACGTTCAGGGTCAGTTGGGAGTTTGTCATCCCCACCGTCCCGGTCCTCCAGCTCAGGGCACCCTGGGTCCCGAAGCCCATCATCGGCATTGAAGACAGAGGCAAAGAAGGCGTTAAGCGTCTCTGCTTTGCCTACGTCATCGTCTGTGAGGAGACCTTCCCTATCAAGGAGCGGCCCTATGTATTCTTTAGTTCTCCTTTTTCCATTTACATATCTAAAAAAACCCTTTTTATTTTCTCTCACAGACACAGCCAGCTTCAACTCTAGCTGTGCTTTGGCCACTCGAACTTTCTCCCTACAAACACGAACAGCATCCCTGTATTCTTTCCATGACACCTGGCCCTCCTTCCAGTAGTGAAACACTCTCTGTTTCCGCCTAATCTCCATTAGAACATTCCTGGTCAGCCACGCCGGCCTCCTGCCCCGCCTGCCTGACTTGCGATATTTTGGAATTGCCTTATCCTGTGCTTCTAGGAGGCATCGCTTAAAGAGTGACCAGCACTGGTGGACATCGAGGCCTTCAAGAGCAGTTTCCCAGGGGACCTTACTGACTAGTTCCCTGAGCAGCCTGAAGTCCGCTTTCCCCATATCTAGGGATGAGGTTTTGGTGGCATTTTTCCTTCTGTCACCATAAATTTTGAACTCAACCACTTCATGGTCGCTATGACCGAGGCGGCCACCAATCACCACATCTCCCACCAGACCCTCTCTGTTTTCTAGCAACAGGTCTAGGAGGGCACCTTTCCTAGTTGGCTCTGTTAGCACCTGTACCAAGAAGTTATCATCTAGGTGCTTCATGAACCTCCTGGACTTGCTCGTGTCAGCCGTGTGGCACTCCCAGTTAACGTCCGGCAAGTTGAAGTCCCCCATAAGGACAAGGGGAGTTAATCTCGAGGCCTCTCTTAGTTCTGTAAAGAATAATTTATCGGCGCTATCGTCCTGGCCAGGCGGTCTGTAATAGACTCCCACAACGACATCCCCTTTATTCGTTCGTCCCTTGATCCTTACCCAGAGGCTCTCAACTTTGCCATCGCCGACCAGAAGTTCCACACAGTCCAGCCCCTGCTTCACATACATCGCCACCCCACCACCTCGCCTACCCTGCCTGTCCCTCCTGAAGAGCCTGTAACCATCTATCGCAACACCCCAGTCACAGGACTCATCCCACCAGGTTTCGCTTATGCCGATGATGTCGTAGTTGCGGGACTGGGCCAGGACTTCTAGCTCATCTATTTTATTCCTCATACTGCGTGCGTTTGTGTAAAAGCATTTCAAGTGCGTCTCCTTACACTCAGCACCTTGTGGATCTGACCAAAGGACCTCACTGGCCAACGGAGACCCGAAAACATGTCAAAAACACCCCAAACAAGAACGGAATCACCCCCAAAACTGGAAGAAAATCCCCAAAAACCAAGGATCCAATTCCAAAACCACCCTAAACCTCACTGATCTTCTCCAAATCCCAAAGTCCACTCCCAACCACCAGAAAACCCATTAGGAACTCAACGAAACGCAACGGAAACCACAAAACACCTCAAAAAAACCCCAAAAGCGAACTGATCAGAAGAAAATATGTGATTTAACCCCAAAAAAACCCTTAAACCTACCTGATGTTCTCCTAAATGTACAATCCACTCCCAACCTCTATAAAGCCCATTAGGAACTTAACAAAACCCATCAGAGACCCCAAAACAAGTAAAAAAAAAAACAACAAAACAAGAACGGGATAACCCCTAAAAACGAAAGAATACCCCAAAAGCCATAGATCCACACCAAAAGTCCCCCTAAACCTAACTGAAGTTCCCCAAACCCCACAATTTACCCTTTTCCACCATGATGACCAACATGAACCAAACGAAAACCCAAAGGAGACCACAAAACACGTCAAAAACACCCCAAAAAAGAACGGGATCACCTCCAAAACTGAAAGAAAATCCCCCAAAATCATGGATCCAATCCCAAAACCACCCTAAACCTACCTAACGTTCTCCAAAACACAAAATTTACACTTTCCAACATGATGACAATGGAAAAAACCAACGAAACACAACGGAGACCGCAAAACACGTCAAAAACACCCCAAACAAGAACAGCATCAACCCCAAAACCGAAAGAAAAACCTAAAAGCCATTGATCCAACACAAAAGTCCCCCTAAACCTACCTGATGTTCTCCAAAACTCACAATTTACAATTTTTCAAAATGATGACCAACGAGAACCCAACAAAACACAACGGAGACCCCAAAACATGTCAAAAACACCCCAAAAAAGAATGGTACCACTCCAAAAACAGAAGAAAACGCTAAAAGAAAACAGAAGAATTCCCCAAAAAACAAAGATTCACCCCCCAAAAAAACTTAAACTCACCTGATGTTATCCAAAACCCACAATTTACACTTTTCCACCATGATGACCAATGAGAACCCAACAAAACCCAACGGAAACCCCATAACACGCCAGAAACAACCCAAAAAAGAACAGGATCACCCCAAAAAACGGAAGAAGAGCCCAAATACCATGAATCCACCCCAAAAGTCCCCCTAAACCTACCTGAAGTTATCCAAAAACCAAAATTTACACTTTTCCACCATGATGCCAACGGAAACCCCAAAGAAACCCAACGGAGACCCCAAAACACGTCAAAAACACCCCAAAAAACATATGGATCAGAAGAAAAAAAAAAGAAGAAAACCCCAAAAACCATGAATCTTCCCCAAAAGTCCCCATAAACCTACCTGATGTTCTCCAAAACACACAATTTACAATTTTCCACCATGATGACAACGGAAAACCCAACGAAACCCAACGGAGACCCAAAAACACGTCAAAAACACACCAAACAAGAACGGGATCACCCCCAAAACTGGAAGAAAATCCCCAAAAACCAAGGATCCAATTCCAAAACCACCCTAAACCTACCTGATGTTCTCCAAATCTCAAAGTCCACTCCCAAACACAATAAAACACATTAGGACCTCAACGAAACGCAATGGAAACCCCAAAACACGTCAAAAACACCCCAAACAAGAACAGGATCACCCCCAAAAAAGAAAGAAAACCCCAAAAGACATTGATCCACCCCAAAAGTCCCCCTAAACCTACCTGAAGTTCTCCAAAACCCACAATTTACACTTTTCCAACATGATGACCAAGAAGAACCCAACGAAACACAACAGAGACCCCAAAACAAGTCAAAAACAAGCAAAGCAAGAATGGGATAACACCCAAAAAAGAAATAAACCCCCAAAAATATAGATCCACCCCAAAACCACCCTAAACCTACCTGATGTTCTCCAAAACTCAAAATTTAACCTTTTCCACCATGATGATCACGGAAAAATAACGAAACACAATGGAGACCAAAAAAAGGCCAAAAACACCCCAAACAAGAACAGCATCACCCCCAAAACTAGAAGAAAATCCCCCAAAATCATAGATCCACACCAAAACCAACCTAAACCTACCTGATGTTCTCCAAAACCCAAAGTCCACTCCCAACCACCATAAAAACCATTAGGAACTCAACGAAACACAACGGAGACCGCAAAACACGTCAAAAACACCCCAAAAAACAACTGGGTTTAAAGAAAAAAACAGAAGAAGACCCTAAAAACGATGAATCTGCCCCAAAAGTCCTCATAAACCTACCTGATGTTCTCCAAAACCAAAAATTTCAACTTTTCCACCATGATGACCACGGAAAACCCAGCGAAACACAATGGAGACCAAAAAACACATCAAAAACACCCCAAACAAGAACGGAATCACCCCCAAAACTGGAAGAAAATCCCCCAAAAGCACGGATCTAATCCCAAAACCACCCTAAACGCACCTGATCTTCTCCAAAACCCACAATCCACTCCCATTTACCATAACGACCTACGAGAACCCAACAAAACCCAACGGAGACACCAAAACAAGTCAAAAACACCCCAAACAAGAACGGCATCATAAAAACTCATTAGCACCATAAAACTCATTAGGAACTAAACGAAACGCAACGGAGACCCCAAAACACGTCAAAAACACCCCAAAAAACAACTGGATCAGAAGAAAAAACAGAAGAAAACCCCAAAAACCATGAATCTGCCCCAAAAGTCCCCATAAACCTACCTGATGTTCTCCAAAACCCACAATTTACATTTTTCCACCATCATGACCAACAAGAACCCTCCTGAAACCCAACGGAGACCCCAAAACACGTCAAAAACACCCCGAAAAAGAACGGGATCACCCCCCAAAAAACAGAAGAAAATGCCAAATGCCATAGATCGTCCCCAAAACCATCCCTAAACCTACCTGATGTTCTCCAAAACCCACAATTTACACTTTTTCACCATGATTACCACGGAAAACCCAACGAAACCCAACGGAAACCTCAAAACACCTCAAAAACACCCCAATAAAGAACTGGATCACACCCAAAACTGGAAGAAAATCCCCCAAAACAATAGAACCACCACAAAACCACCCTAAACCTACCTGATGTTCTCCAAATCCCACAGTTAACTCCCAACCACCACAAAACCCATTAGGAACTAAACGAAACGCAACGGAAACCCCAAAAAACGTTAAAAACACCCTAAAAAAGAACTGGATCAGAAGACAAAAAAAGAAAACAAAAACAATGAATTTCCCCCCAAAACCACCCTAAACTCACCTGATCTTCTTCAAAACCACAGTCCACTCCCATTTACCATAACGACCTACGAGAACACAACAAAACCCAACGGAGACACCAAAACAAGTCAAAAACACCCCAAACAAGAACGGGATAATCCTAAAAACGAAAGAAAACCCCAAAAAGCATAGATCCACACCAAAACCAACCTAAACCTACCTGATGTTCTCCAAAACTCACAGTTTACAATTTTTCACAATGATGACCAGGGAAAACCCAACGAAACACAACGGAGACACCAAAACACCTCAAAAACACCCCAAACAAGAACGGTATCACCCCCAAAACTGGAAGAAAATCCCCCAAACCATAGATCCACACCAAAACCAACCTAAACCTACCTGATGTTCTCCAAAACCCAAAGTCCACTCCCAACCACCATAAAAACCATTAGGAACTCAACGAAACACAACGGAGACCGCAAAACACGTCAAAAACACCCCAAAAAACAACTGGGTCAGAAGAAAAAACAGAAGAAAACCCTAAAAACGATGAATCTGCCCCAAAAGTCCTCATAAACCTACCTGATGTTCTCCAAAACCAAAAATTTCAACTTTTCCACCATGATGACCACGGAAAACCCAGCGAAACCCAATGGAGACCAAAAAACACATCAAAAACACCCCAAACAAGAACGGAATCACCCCCAAAACTGGAAGAAAATCCCCCAAAAGCACGGATCTAATCCCAAAACCACCCTAAACGCACCTGATCTTCTCCAAAACCCACAATCCACTCCCATTTACCATAACGACCTACGAGAACCCAACAAAACCCAACGGAGAACCCAAAACACTTCAAAAACAGCCCAAAAAACAACTGGATCAGAAGAAAAAACAGAAGAAAACCCCAAAAACCATGAATCTGCCCCAAAAGTCCCCATAAACCTACCTGATGTTCTCCAAAACCCACAATTTACATTTTTCCACCATCATGACCAACAAGAACCCTCCTGAAACCCAACGGAGACCCCAAAACACGTCAAAAACACCCCGAAAAAGAACGGGATCACCCCCCAAAAAACAGAAGAAAATGCCAAATGCCATAGATCGTCCCCAAAACCATCCCTAAACCTACCTGATGTTCTCCAAAACCCACAATTTACACTTTTTCACCATGATTACCACGGAAAACCCAACGAAACCCAACGGAAACCTCAAAACACCTCAAAAACACCCCAATAAAGAACTGGATCACACCCAAAACTGGAAGAAAATCCCCCAAAACAACAGAACCACCACAAAACCACCCTAAACCTACCTGATGTTCTCCAAATCCCAAAGTCCACTCCCAACCACCACAAAACCCATTAGGAACTAAACGAAACGCAACGGAAACCCCAAAAAACGTTAAAAACACCCTAAAAAAGAACTGGATCAGAAGACAAAAAAAGAAAACAAAAACAATGAATTTCCCCCCAAAACCACCCTAAACTCACCTGATCTTCTTCAAAACCACAGTCCACTCCCATTTACCATAACGACCTACGAGAACCCAACAAAACCCAACGGAGACACCAAAACAAGTCAAAAACACCCCAAACAAGAACGGGATAATCCCTAAAAACGAAAGAAAACCCCAAAAAGCATAGATCCACACCAAAACCACCGTAAACCTACCTGATGTTCTCCAAAACCCACAATTTACACTTTTCCAACATGATGACTACGGAAAACCCAACAAAACCCAACGGAGACCCCAAACCACCTCAAAAACACCCCAGAAAAGAAGAGGATCAACCCCAAAAACGAAAGAAAACCCCAAAAAGCATAGATCCACCCCAAAACCACCCTAAACCTACCTGATGTTCTCCAAAACTCACAGTTTACAATTTTTCACAATGATGACCAGGGAAAACCCAACGAAACACAACGGAGACCCCAAAACACCTCAAAAACACCCCAAACAAGAACGGTATCACCCCCAAAACTGGAAGAAAATCCCCCAAACCATAGATCCACACCAAAACCAACCTAAACCTACCTGATGTTCTCCAAAACCCAAAGTCCACTCCCAAGCACCATAAAAACCATTAGGAACTCAACGAAACACAACGGAGACCGCAAAACACGTCAAAAACACCCCAAAAAACAACTGGTTTTAAAGAAAAAAAACAGAAGAAAACCCTAAAAACGATGAATCTGCCCCAAAAGTCCTCATAAACCTACCTGATGTTCTCCAAAACCAAAAATTTCAACTTTTCCACCATGATGACCACGGAAAACCCAACGAAACCCAACGGAAACCTCAAAACACCTCAAAAACACCCCAATAAAGAACTGGATCACACCCAAAACTGGAAGAAAATCCCCCAAAACAATAGAACCACCACAAAACCACCCTAAACCTACCTGATGTTCTCCAAATCCCAAAGTCCACTCCCAACCACCACAAAACCCATTAGGAACTAAACGAAACGCAACGGAAACCCCAAAAAACGTTAAAAACACCCTAAAAAAGAACTGGATCAGAAGACAAAAAAAGAAAACAAAAACAATGAATTTCCCCCCAAAACCACCCTAAACTCACCTGATCTTCTTCAAAACCACAATCCACTCCCATTTACCATAACTACCTACGAGAACCCAACAAAACCCAACGGAGACACCAAAACAAGTCAAAAACACCCCAAACAAGAACGGGATAATCCCTAAAAACGAAAGAAAACCCCAAAAAGCATAGATCCACCCCAAAACCACCCTAAACCTACCTGATGTTCTCCAAAACTCACAGTTTACAATTTTTCACAATGATGACCAGGGAAAACCCAACGAAACACAACGGAGACCCCAAACCACCGCAAAAACACCCCAAACAAGAATGGTATCACCCCCAAAACTGGAAGAAAATCCCCAAAACCATAGATCCACCCCAAAACCACCCTAAACCTACCTGATGTTCTCCAAAACTCACAGTTTACAATTTTTCACAATGATGACCAGGGAAAACCCAACGAAACACAACGGAGACCCCAAAACACCTCAAAAACACCCCAAACAAGAACGGTATCACCCCCAAAACTGGAAGAAAATCCCCAAAACCATAGATCCACACCAAAACCAACCTAAACCTACCTGATGTTCTCCAAAACCCAAAGTCCACTCCCAACCACCATAAAAACCATTAGGAACTCAACGAAACACAACAAAGACCGCAAAACACGTCAAAAACACCCCAAAAAACAACTGGGTTTAAAGAAAAAAACAGAAGAAAACCCTAAAAACGATGAATCTGCCCCAAAAGTCCTCATAAACCTACCTGATGTTCTCCAAAACCAAAAATTTCAACTTTTCCACCATGATGACCACGGAAAACCCAACGAAACCCAACGGAAACCTCAAAACACCTCAAAAACACCCCAATAAAGAACTGGATCACACCCAAAACTGGAAGAAAATCCCCCAAAACAATAGAACCACCACAAAACCACCCTAAACCTACCTGATGTTCTCCAAATCCCAAAGTCCACTCCCAACCACCACAAAACCCATTAGGAACTAAACGAAACGCAACGGAAACCCCAAAAAACGTTAAAAACACCCTAAAAAAGAACTGGATCAGAAGACAAAAAAAGAAAACAAAAACAATGAATTTCCCCCCAAAACCACCCTAAACTCACCTGATCTTCTTCAAAACCACAATCCACTCCCATTTACCATAACGACCTACGAGAACCCAACAAAACCCAACGGAGACACCAAAACAAGTCAAAAACACCCCAAACAAGAACGGGATAATCCCTAAAAACGAAAGAAAACCCCAAAAAGCATAGATCCACCCCAAAACCACCCTAAACCTACCTGATGTTCTCCAAAACTCACAGTTTACAATTTTTCACAATGATGACCAGGGAAAACCCAACGAAACACAACGGAGACCCCAAACCACCGCAAAAACACCCCAAACAAGAATGGTATCACCCCCAAAACTGGAAGAAAATCCCCAAAACCATAGATCCACCCCAAAACCACCCTAAACCTACCTGATGTTCTCCAAAACTCACAGTTTACAATTTTTCACAATGATGACCAGGGAAAACCCAACGAAACACAACGGAGACCCCAAAACACGTCAAAAACACCCCAAACAAGAACGGTATCACCCCCAAAACTGGAAGAAAATCCCCAAAACCATAGATCCACACCAAAACCAACCTAAACCTACCTGATGTTCTCCAAAACCCAAAGTCCACTCCCAACCACCATAAAAACCATTAGGAACCCAACGAAACACAACAAAGACCGCAAAACACGTCAAAAACACCCCCAAAAAAAACTGGGTTTAAAGAAAAAACAGAAGAAAACCCTAAAAACGATGAATCTGCCCCAAAAGTCCTCATAAACCTACCTGATGTTCCCCAAAACCAAAAATTTCAACTTTTCCACCATGATGACCACGGAAAACCCAGCGAAACCCAACGGAAACCAAAAAACACATCAAAAACACCCCAATAAAGAACAGAATCACCCCCAAAACTGGAAGAAAGTCCCCCAAAACAATAGAACCACCACAAAACCACCCTAATCCTACCTGATGTTCTCCAAATCCCAAAGTCCACTCCCAACCACCACAAAACCCATTAGGAACTAAACGAAACGCAACGGAAACCCCAAAAAACGTTAAAAACACCCTAAAAAAGAACTGGATCAGAAGACAAAAAAAGAAAACAAAAACAATGAATTTCCCCCCAAAACCACCCTAAACTAACCTGATCTTCTTCAAAACCACAATCCACTCCCATTTACCCTAACAACCTACGAGAACACAACAAAACCCAACGGAGACACCAAAACAAGTCAAAAACACCCCAAACAAGAACGGGATAATCCCTAAAAACGAAAGAAAACCCCAAAAACAATAGATCCACCCAAAAACCACCCTAAACCAACCTGATGTTCTCCAAAACCCACAATTTACACTTTTCCAACATGATGACTACGGAAAACCCAACAAAACCCAACGGAGACCCCAAACCACCTCAAAAACACCCCAGAAAAGAAGAGGATCAACCCCAAAAACGAAAGAAAACCCCAAAAAGCATAGATCCACCCCAAAACCACCCTAAACCTACCTGATGTTCTCCAAAACTCACAGTTTACAATTTTTCACAATGATGACCAGGGAAAACCCAACGAAACACAACGGAGACCCCAAAACACCTCAAAAACACCCCAAACAAGAACGGTATCACCCCCAAAACTGGAAGAAAATCCCCAAAACCATAGATCCACACCAAAACCAACCTAAACCTACCTGATGTTCTCCAAAACCCAAAGTCTACTCCCAACCACCATAAAAACCATTAGGAACTCAAAGAAACACAACGGAGACCGCAAAACACGTCAAAAACACCCCAAAAAACATCTGGGTCAGAAGAAAAAACAGAAGAAAACCCTAAAAACGATGAATCTGCCCCAAAAGTCCTCATAAACCTACCTGATGTTCTCCAAAACCAAAAATTTCAACTTTTCCACCATGATGACCACGGAAAACCCAGCGAAACCCAACGGAAACCAAAAAACACATCAAAAACACCCCAAACAAGAACGGAATCACCCCCAAAACTGGAAGAAAATCCCCCAAAACCATAGATCCACCCCAAAGCCACCCTAAACCTACCTGATGTTCTCCAAATCCCAAAGTCCACTCCCAACCACCATAAAACCCATTAGGAACTCAATGAAACGCAACGGAAACGTCAAAACACCTCAAAAACACCCCAAATGCGAATCGGATCAGAAGAAAAATCGTGATTTAACAACAAAAAAACCCTTAAACCTACCTAATGTTCTCCTAAATATACAATCCACTCCCAACCACTATAAAACCCATTAGGAACTTAACGAAACACAACGGAAACCCCAAAACACGTCAAAAATGCCCCAACAAAAACTGGATCAGAAGAAAAAAACCCAAAACTATGAATTTCCCACCAAAATCACGCTAAACTCACCTGATCTTCTTCAAAACCCACAATCCACTCCCATTTACCTTAATGACCAACGAGAACAAAACAAAACCCAACGGAGACCCCAAAACACGTCAAGAACACCCCCAAATAAACGGGACCACCCCAAAAACAGAAGAAAACCCTAAAAAACAGAAGAAATCCCCCAAATCCATAGAATCACCACCAAAAAAACCTTAAACTCACCTATGTTCTCCAAAACCCACAATTTTTCATTTTCCAACATGATGACCAACGAGAACCCAACAAAACCCAACGGAGAACCACAAACACCTCAAAAACTTCCTAAAAAAGAACGGGACAACACCAAAACACAGAAGAAAACACCAAAAAACTTGACTCTGCCCAAAAAGTCCCCCTAAACCTACGTGATGTTCTCCAAAACCCACAATTTACACTTTTCCACCATGATGACGACGGAAAACCCAACGAAACCCAACGGAGACCCCAAAACACGTCAAAAACACCCCAAAGAAGAACATGATCACCCCAAAACTGGAAGAAAATCCAAAAACAATACAGGATCCAATCCCCAAACCACCCTAAACCTGCCTGATTTTCTCCAAATCCCAAAGTCCACTCCCAACCACCATAAAAACCATTAGGAACTCAACAAAACGCAACGGAAACCCCAAAACACCTCAAAAACACACCAAAAGCGAAACGGATCAGAAGAAAAAACGTGATTTAACCCCAAAAAAAACACTTAAACCAACCTGATGTTCTCCTAAATGTACAATCCACTCCCAAACACTATAAAACCCAAAGGAAACCCAACAAAAATCAACAGAGACCTCAAAAGACGTCAAAAAAAAAAAAAAAAAAAAAAAAAAAGAGAACTGGATCAAAAGAAAAAACACCAAAAACTATGAATTTCCCACCAAAACCACCCTAAAATCACCTGATCTTCTCCAAAACCCAAAATCCACTCCCATTTACCTTAACGAACAAAGAGAACACAACAAAACCCAACGGAGACACCAAAAATAGTCAAAAACACCCCAAAAAAGAACGGGATCACCCCCAAAACTGGAAGAAAATCCCCAAAAAACGACAGATCCAAACCAGAAGTCCCCCTAAACCTACCTGATGTTCTCCAATACCCACAATTTACCATTTTTCACCATGATGACCAGGGAAAACTTAACGAAACCCAACGGAGACCACAAAACACGTCATAAACACCCCAAAAAAGAACTGGATCAGAAGCAAAACTATGAATTTTTCTACAGAACCACCCTAAACTCACCTGATCTTCTCCAAAACCCACAATCCACTCCCATTTACCTTAACGACCAACGAGAACACAACAAAACACAAGGGAAAACCCAAAACACATCAAAAACACCCCAAACAAGAACGGAATCACCACCAAAACAGGAAGAAAATCCCCGAAAACCATAGATCCACACCAAAACCACCCTAAACCTACCTGATGTTCTCCAAAACGCACAATTTAACCTTTACCATAATGATGACCACAGAAACCCAAAGAAACACAATGGAGACCCCAAAAAACGTCAAAAACACCCCAAAAAACAACTGGGTCAGAAGAAAAAACAGAAGAAAACCCTAAAAACGATGAATCTGCCCCAAAAGTCCTCATAAACCTACCTGATGTTCCCCAAAACCAAAAATTTAAACATTTCCACCATAATGACCATGGAAAACCCAACGAAACCCAACGGAGAACCCAAAACACATCAAAAACACCCCAAACAAGAATGGAATCACAACCAAAACAGGAAGAAAATCCCCAAAATGCACGGATCCAATCCCCAAAACACCCTAAACCTACCTGATGTTCTCCAAATCCCAAAGTCCAGTCCCAACCACCATAAAACTAATTAGGAACTCAACGAAACGCAACGGAGACCCTAAAACACGTCAAAAACACCCCAAAAAACAACTGGATCAGAAGAAAAACAGAAGAAAACCCCAAAAACCATGAATCTGCCCCAAAAGTCCCCATAAACCTACCTGATGTTCTCCAAAACCCACAATTTACATTTTTCCACCATCATGACCAACAAGAACCCTCCTGAAACCCAACGGAGACCCCAAAACACGTCAAAAACACCCCGAAAAAGAACGAGATCACCCACCAAAAAACAGAAGAAAATGCCAAATGCCATAGATCGTCCCAAAACCATCCCTAAACCTACCTGATGTTCTCCAAAACCCACAATTTACACTTTTTCACCATGATTACCACGGAAAACCCAACGAAACCCAACGGAAACCTCAAAACACCTCAAAAACACCCCAATAAAGAACTGGATCACACCCAAAACTGGAAGAAAATCCCCCAAAACAACAGAACCACCACAAAACCACCCTAAACCTACCTGATGTTCTCCAAATCCCAAAGTCCACTCCCAACCACCACAAAACCCATTAGGAACTAAACGAAACGCAACGGAAACCCCAAAAAACGTTAAAAACACCCTAAAAAAGAACTGGATCAGAAGACAAAAAAAGAAAACAAAAACAATGAATTTCCCCCCAAAACCACCCTAAACTCACCTGATCTTCTTCAAAACCACAGTCCACTCCCATTTACCATAACGACCTACGAGAACCCAACAAAACCCAACGGAGACACCAAAACAAGTCAAAAACACCCCAAACAAGAACGGGATAATCCCTAAAAACGAAAGAAAACCCCAAAAAGCATAGATCCACACCAAAACCACCGTAAACCTACCTGATGTTCTCCAAAACCCACAATTTACACTTTTCCAACATGATGACTACGGAAAACCCAACAAAACCCAACGGAGACCCCAAACCACCTCAAAAACACCCCAGAAAAGAAGAGGATCAACCCCAAAAACGAAAGAAAACCCCAAAAAGCATAGATCCACCCCAAAACCACCCTAAACCTACCTGATGTTCTCCAAAACTCACAGTTTACAATTTTTCACAATGATGACCAGGGAAAACCCAACGAAACACAACGGAGACACCAAAACACCTCAAAAACACCCCAAACAAGAACGGTATCACCCCCAAAACTGGAAGAAAATCCCCCAAACCATAGATCCACACCAAAACCAACCTAAACCTACCTGATGTTCTCCAAAACCCAAAGTCCACTCCCAACCACCATAAAAACCATTAGGAACTCAACGAAACACAACGGAGACCGCAAAACACGTCAAAAACACCCCAAAAAACAACTGGGTCAGAAGAAAAAACAGAAGAAAACCCTAAAAACGATGAATCTGCCCCAAAAGTCCTCATAAACCTACCTGATGTTCTCCAAAACCAAAAATTTCAACTTTTCCACCATGATGACCACGGAAAACCCAGCGAAACCCAATGGAGACCAAAAAACACATCAAAAACACCCCAAACAAGAACGGAATCACCCCCAAAACTGGAAGAAAATCCCCCAAAAGCACGGATCTAATCCCAAAACCACCCTAAACGCACCTGATCTTCTCCAAAACCCACAATCCACTCCCATTTACCATAACGACCTACGAGAACCCAACAAAACCCAACGGAGAACCCAAAACACTTCAAAAACACCCCAAACAAGAACGGCATCATAAAAACTCATTAGCACCATAAAACTCATTAGGAACTCAACGAAACGCAACGGAGACCGCAAAACACGTCAAAAACACCCCAAAAAACAACTGGATCAGAAGAAAAAACAGAAGAAAACCCCAAAAACCATGAATCTGCCCCAAAAGTCCCCATAAACCTACCTGATGTTCTCCAAAACCCACAATTTACATTTTTCCACCATCATGACCAACAAGAACCCTCCTGAAACCCAACGGAGACCCCAAAACACGTCAAAAACACCCCGAAAAAGAACGGGATCACCCCCCAAAAAACAGAAGAAAATGCCAAATGCCATAGATCGTCCCCAAAACCATCCCTAAACCTACCTGATGTTCTCCAAAACCCACAATTTACACTTTTTCACCATGATTACCACGGAAAACCCAACGAAACCCAACGGAAACCTCAAAACACCTCAAAAACACCCCAATAAAGAACTGGATCACACCCAAAACTGGAAGAAAATCCCCCAAAACAATAGAACCACCACAAAACCACCCTAAACCTACCTGATGTTCTCCAAATCCCAAAGTCCACTCCCAACCACCACAAAACCCATTAGGAACTAAACGAAACGCAACGGAAACCCCAAAAAACGTTAAAAACACCCTAAAAAAGAACTGGATCAGAAGACAAAAAAAGAAAACAAAAACAATGAATTTCCCCCCAAAACCACCCTAAACTCACCTGATCTTCTTCAAAACCACAGTCCACTCCCATTTACCATAACGACCTACGAGAACACAACAAAACCCAACGGAGACACCAAAACAAGTCAAAAACACCCCAAACAAGAACGGGATAATACCTAAAAACGAAAGAAAACCCCAAAAAGCATAGATCCACACCAAAACCACCGTAAACCTACCTGATGTTCTCCAAAACCCACAATTTACACTTTTCCAACATGATGACTACGGAAAACCCAACAAAACCCAACGGAGACCCCAAACCACCTCAAAAACACCCCAGAAAAGAAGAGGATCAACCCCAAAAACGAAAGAAAACCCCAAAAAGCATAGATCCACCCCAAAACCACCCTAAACCTACCTGATGTTCTCCAAAACTCACAGTTTACAATTTTTCACAATGATGACCAGGGAAAACCCAACGAAACACAACGGAGACCCCAAAACACCTCAAAAACACCCCAAACAAGAACGGTATCACCCCCAAAACTGGAAGAAAATCCCCCAAACCATAGATCCACACCAAAACCAACCTAAACCTACCTGATGTTCTCCAAAACCCAAAGTCCACTCCCAAGCACCATAAAAACCATTAGGAACTCAACGAAACACAACGGAGACCGCAAAACACGTCAAAAACACCCCAAAAAACAACTGGGTTTAAAGAAAAAAACAGAAGAAAACCCTAAAAACGATGAATCTGCCCCAAAAGTCCTCATAAACCTACCTGATGTTCTCCAAAACCAAAAATTTCAACTTTTCCACCATGATGACCACGGAAAACCCAACGAATCCCAACGGAAACCTCAAAACACCTCAAAAACACCCCAATAAAGAACTGGATCACACCCAAAACTGGAAGAAAATCCCCCAAAACAATAGAACCACCACAAAACCACCCTAAACCTACCTGATGTTCTCCAAATCCCAAAGTCCACTCCCAACCACCACAAAACCCATTAGGAACTAAACGAAACGCAACGGAAACCCCAAAAAACGTTAAAAACACCCTAAAAAAGAACTGGATCAGAAGACAAAAAAAGAAAACAAAAACAATGAATTTCCCCCCAAAACCACCCTAAACTCACCTGATCTTCTTCAAAACCACAGTCCACTCCCATTTACCATAACGACCTACGAGAACCCAACAAAACCCAACGGAGACACCAAAACAAGTCAAAAACACCCCAAACAAGAACGGGATAATCCCTAAAAACGAAAGAAAACCCCAAAAAGCATAGATCCACCCCAAAACCACCCTAAACCTACCTGATGTTCTCCAAAACCCACAATTTACACTTTTCCAACATGATGACTACGGAAAACCCAACAAAACCCAACGGAGACCCCAAACCACCTCAAAAACACCCCAGAAAAGAACAGGATCAACCCCAAAAACGAAAGAAAACCCCAAAAAGCATAGATCCACCCCAAAACCACCCTAAACCTACCTGATGTTCTCCAAAACTCACAGTTTACAATTTTTCACGATGACCAGGGAAAACCCAACGAAACACAACGGAGACCCCAAAACACCTCAAAAACACCCCAAACAAGAACGGTATCACCCCCAAAACTGGAAGAAAATCCCCAAAACCATAGATCCACACCAAAACCAACCTAAACCTACCTGATGTTCTCCAAAACCCAAAGTCTACTCCCAACCACCATAAAAACCATTAGGAACTCAACGAAACACAACGGAGACCGCAAAACACGTCAAAAACACCCCAAAAAACATCTGGGTCAGAAGAAAAAACAGAAGAAAACCCTAAAAACGATGAATCTGCCCCAAAAGTCCTCATAAACCTACCTGATGTTCTCCAAAACCAAAAATTTCAACTTTTCCACCATGATGACCACGGAAAACCCAGCGAAACCCAACGGAAACCAAAAAACACATCAAAAACACCCCAAACAAGAACGGAATCACCCCCAAAACTGGAAGAAAATCCCCCAAAACCATAGATCCACCCCAAAGCCACCCTAAACCTACCTGATGTTCTCCAAATCCCAAAGTCCACTCCCAACCACCATAAAACCCATTAGGAACTCAATGAAACGCAACGGAAACGTCAAAACACCTCAAAAACACCCCAAATGCGAATCGGATCAGAAGAAAAATCGTGATTTAACAACAAAAAAACCCTTAAACCTACCTGATGTTCTCCAAATCCCAAAGTCCACTCCCAACCACTATAAAACCCATTAGGAACTTAACGAAACACAACGGAAACCCCAAAACACGTCAAAAATGCCCCAACAAAAACTGGATCAGAAGAAAAAAACCCAAAACTATGAATTTCCCACCAAAATCACGCTAAACTCACCTGATCTTCTTCAAAAGCCACAATCCACTCCCATTTACCTTAACGACCAACGAGAACCCAACAAAACCCAACGGAGACCCCAAAACACGTCAAGAACACCCCCAAATAAACGGGACCACCCCAAAAACAGAAGAAAACCCTAAAAAACAGAAGAAATCCCCCAAATCCATAGAATCACCACCAAAAAAACCTTAAACTCACCTATGTTCTCCAAAACCCACAATTTTCCATTTTCCAACATGATGACCAACGAGAACCCAACAAAACCCAACGGAGAACCACAAACACCTCAAAAACTTCCTAAAAAAGAACGGGACAACACCAAAACACAGAAGAAAACACCAAAAAACTTGACTCTGCCCAAAAAGTCCCCCTAAACCTACGTGATGTTCTCCAAAACCCACAATTTACACTTTTCCACCATGATGACGACGGAAAACCCAACGAAACCCAACGGAGACCCCAAAACACGTCAAAAACACCCCAAAGAAGAACATGATCACCCCAAAACTGGAAGAAAATCCAAAAACAATACAGGATCCAATCCCCAAACCACCCTAAACCTGCCTGATTTTCTCCAAATCCCAAAGTCCACTCCCAACCACCATAAAAACCATTAGGAACTCAACAAAACGCAACGGAAACCCCAAAACACCTCAAAAACACACCAAAAGCGAAACGGATCAGAAGAAAAAACGTGATTTAACCCCAAAAAAAACACTTAAACCAACCTGATGTTCTCCTAAATGTACAATCCACTCCCAAACACTATAAAACCCAATGGAAACCCAACAAAAATCAACAGAGACCTCAAAAGACGTCAAAAAAAAAAAAAAAAAAAAAAAAAAGAGAACTGGATCAAAAGAAAAAACACCAAAAACTATGAATTTCCCACCAAAACCACCCTAAAATCACCTGATCTTCTCCAAAACCCAAAATCCACTCCCATTTACCTTAACGAACAAAGAGAACACAACAAAACCCAACGGAGACACCAAAAATAGTCAAAAACACCCCAAAAAAGAACGGGATCACCCCCAAAACTGGAAGAAAATCCCCAAAAAACGACAGATCCAAACCAGAAGTCCCCCTAAACCTACCTGATGTTCTCCAATACCCACAATTTACCATTTTTCACCATGATGACCAGGGAAAACTTAACGAAACCCAACGGAGACCACAAAACACGTCATAAACACCCCAAAAAAGAACTGGATCAGAAGCAAAACTATGAATTTTTCTACAGAACCACCCTAAACTCACCTGATCTTCTCCAAAACCCACAATCCACTCCCATTTACCTTAACGACCAACGAGAACACAACAAAACACAAGGGAAAACCCAAAACACATCAAAAACACCCCAAACAAGAACGGAATCACCACCAAAACAGGAAGAAAATCCCCGAAAACCATAGATCCACACCAAAACCACCCTAAACCTACCTGATGTTCTCCAAAACGCACAATTTAACCTTTACCATAATGATGACCACAGAAACCCAAAGAAACACAATGGAGACCCCAAAAAACGTCAAAAACACCCCAAAAAACAACTGGGTCAGAAGAAAAAACAGAAGAAAACCCTAAAAACGATGAATCTGCCCCAAAAGTCCTCATAAACCTACCTGATGTTCCCCAAAACCAAAAATTTAAACATTTCCACCATAATGACCATGGAAAACCCAACGAAACCCAACGGAGAACCCAAAACACATCAAAAACACCCCAAACAAGAATGGAATCACAACCAAAACAGGAAGAAAATCCCCAAAATGCACGGATCCAATCCCCAAAACACCCTAAACCTACCTGATGTTCTCCAAATCCCAAAGTCCAGTCCCAACCACCATAAAACTAATTAGGAACTCAACGAAACGCAACGGAGACCCTAAAACACGTCAAAAACACCCCAAAAAACAACTGGATCAGAAGAAAAACAGAAGAAAACCCCAAAAACCATGAATCTGCCCCAAAAGTCCCCATAAACCTACCTGATGTTCTCCAAAACCCACAATTTACATTTTTCCACCATCATGACCAACAAGAACCCTCCTGAAACCCAACGGAGACCCCAAAACACGTCAAAAACACCCCGAAAAAGAACGAGATCACCCACCAAAAAACAGAAGAAAATGCCAAATGCCATAGATCGTCCCAAAACCATCCCTAAACCTACCTGATGTTCTCCAAAACCCACAATTTACACTTTTTCACCATGATTACCACGGAAAACCCAACGAAACCCAACGGAAACCTCAAAACACCTCAAAAACACCCCAATAAAGAACTGGATCACACCCAAAACTGGAAGAAAATCCCCCAAAACAATAGAACCACCACAAAACCACCCTAAACCTACCTGATGTTCTCCAAATCCCAAAGTCCACTCCCAACCACCACAAAACCCATTAGGAACTAAACGAAACGCAACGGAAACCCCAAAAAACGTTAAAAACACCCTAAAAAAGAACTGGATCAGAAGACAAAAAAAGAAAACAAAAACAATGAATTTCCCCCCAAAACCACCCTAAACTCACCTGATCTTCTTCAAAACCACAATCCACTCCCATTTACCATAACGACCTACGAGAACCCAACAAAACCCAACGGAGACACCAAAACAAGTCAAAAACATACCCAAACAAGAACAGGATAATCCCTAAAAACGAAAGAAAACCCCAAAAAGCATAGATCCACCCCAAAACCACCCTAAACCTACCTGATGTTCTCCAAAACTCACAGTTTACAATTTTTCACAATGATGACCAGGGAAAACCCAACGAAACACAACGGAGACACCAAAACACCTCAAAAACACCCCAAACAAGAACGGTATCACCCCCAAAACTGGAAGAAAATCCCCCAAACCATAGATCCACACCAAAACCAACCTAAACCTACCTGATGTTCTCCAAAACCCAAAGTCCACTCCCAACCACCATAAAAACCATTAGGAACTCAACGAAACACAACGGAGACCGCAAAACACGTCAAAAACACCCCAAAAAACAACTGGGTCAGAAGAAAAAACAGAAGAAAACCCTAAAAACGATGAATCTGCCCCAAAAGTCCTCATAAACCTACCTGATGTTCTCCAAAACCAAAAATTTCAACTTTTCCACCATGATGACCACGGAAAACCCAGCGAAACCCAATGGAGACCAAAAAACACATCAAAAACACCCCAAACAAGAACGGAATCACCCCCAAAACTGGAAGAAAATCCCCCAAAAGCACGGATCTAATCCCAAAACCACCCTAAACGCACCTGATCTTCTCCAAAACCCACAATCCACTCCCATTTACCATAACGACCTACGAGAACCCAACAAAACCCAACGGAGAACCCAAAACACTTCAAAAACACCCCAAACAAGAACGGCATCATAAAAACTCATTAGCACCATAAAACTCATTAGGAACTCAACGAAACGCAACGGAGACCGCAAAACACGTCAAAAACACCCCAAAAAACAACTGGATCAGAAGAAAAAACAGAAGAAAACCCCAAAAACCATGAATCTGCCCCAAAAGTCCCCATAAACCTACCTGATGTTCTCCAAAACCCACAATTTACATTTTTCCACCATCATGACCAACAAGAACCCTCCTGAAACCCAACGGAGACCCCAAAACACGTCAAAAACACCCCGAAAAAGAACGGGATCACCCCCCAAAAAACAGAAGAAAATGCCAAATGCCATAGATCGTCCCCAAAACCATCCCTAAACCTACCTGATGTTCTCCAAAACCCACAATTTACACTTTTTCACCATGATTACCACGGAAAACCCAACGAAACCCAACGGAAACCTCAAAACACCTCAAAAACACCCCAATAAAGAACTGGATCACACCCAAAACTGGAAGAAAATCCCCCAAAACAATAGAACCACCACAAAACCACCCTAAACCTACCTGATGTTCTCCAAATCCCACAGTTAACTCCCAACCACCACAAAACCCATTAGGAACTAAACGAAACGCAACGGAAACCCCAAAAAACGTTAAAAACACCCTAAAAAAGAACTGGATCAGAAGACAAAAAAAGAAAACAAAAACAATGAATTTCCCCCCAAAACCACCCTAAACTCACCTGATCTTCTTCAAAACCACAGTCCACTCCCATTTACCATAACGACCTACGAGAACACAACAAAACCCAACGGAGACACCAAAACAAGTCAAAAACACCCCAAACAAGAACGGGATAATCCCTAAAAACGAAAGAAAACCCCAAAAAGCATAGATCCACCCCAAAACCACCCTAAACCTACCTGATGTTCTCCAAAACCCACAATTTACACTTTTCCAACATGATGACTACGGAAAACCCAACAAAACCCAACGGAGACCCCAAACCACCTCAAAAACACCCCAGAAAAGAAGAGGATCAACCCCAAAAACGAAAGAAAACCCCAAAAAGCATAGATCCACCCCAAAACCACCCTAAACCTACCTGATGTTCTCCAAAACTCACAGTTTACAATTTTTCACAATGATGACCAGGGAAAACCCAACGAAACACAACGGAGACCCCAAAACACCTCAAAAACACCCCAAACAAGAACGGTATCACCCCCAAAACTGGAAGAAAATCCCCCAAAAGCACGGATCTAATCCCAAAACCACCCTAAACGCACCTGATCTTCTCCAAAACCCACAATCCACTCCCATTTACCATAACGACCTACGAGAACACAACAAAACCCAACGGAGAACCCAAAACACGTCAAAAACACCCCAAACAAGAACGGTATCACCCCCAAAACTGGAAGAAAATCCCCAAAACCATAGATCCACACCAAAACCAACCTAAACCTACCTGATGTTCTCCAAAACCCAAAGTCCACTCCCAACCACCATAAAAACCATTAGGAACTCAACGAAACACAACGGAGACCGCAAAACACGTCAAAAACACCCCAAAAAACAACTGGGTCAGAAGAAAAAACAGAAGAAAACCCTAAAAACGATGAATCTGCCCCAAAAGTCCTCATAAACCTACCTGATGTTCTCCAAAACCAAAAATTTCAACTTTTCCACCATGATGACCACGGAAAACCCAGCGAAACCCAACGGAGACCAAAAAACACATCAAAAACACCCCAAACAAGAACGGAATCACCCCCAAAACTGGAAGAAAATCCCCCAAAAGCACGGATCTAATCCCAAAACCACCCTAAACGCACCTGATCTTCTCCAAAACCCACAATCCACTCCCATTTACCATAACGACCTACGAGAACCCAACAAAACCCAACGGAGAACCCAAAACTCTTCAAAAACACCCCAAACAAGAACGGCATCATAAAAACTCATTAGCACCATAAAACTCATTAGGAACTCAACGAAACGCAACGGAGACCCTAAAACACGTCAAAAACACCCCAAAAAAACAACTGGATCAGAAGAAAAACAGAAGAAAACCCCAAAAACCATGAATCTGCCCCAAAAGTCCCCATAAACCTACCTGATGTTCTCCAAAACCCACAATTTACATTTTTCCACCATCATGACCAACAAGAACCCTCCTGAAACCCAACGGAGACCCCAAAACACGTCAAAAACACCCCGAAAAAGAACGGGATCACCCACCAAAAAACAGAAGAAAATGCCAAATGCCATAGATCGTCCCCAAAACCATCCCTAAACCTACCTGATGTTCTCCAAAACCCACAATTTACACTTTTTCACCATGATTACCACGGAAAACCCAACGAAACCCAACGGAAACCTCAAAACACCTCAAAAACACCCCAATAAAGAACTGGATCACACCCAAAACTGGAAGAAAATCCCCCAAAACAATAGAACCACCACAAAACCACCCTAAACCTACCTGATGTTCTCCAAATCCCAAAGTCCACTCCCAACCACCACAAAACCCATTAGGAACTAAACGAAACGCAACGGAAACCCCAAAAAACGTTAAAAACACCCTAAAAAAGAACTGGATCAGAAGACAAAAAAAGAAAACAAAAACAATGAATTTCCCCCCAAAACCACCCTAAACTCACCTGATCTTCTTCAAAACCACAATCCACACCCATTTACCATAACGACCTACGAGAACCCAACAAAAACCAACGGAGACACCAAAACAAGTCAAAAACACCCCAAACAAGAACGGGATAATCCCTAAAAACGAAAGAAAACCCCAAAAAGCATAGATCCACCCCAAAACCACCCTAAACCTACCTGATGTTCTCCAAAACTCACAGTTTACAATTTTTCACAATGATGACCAGGGAAAACCCAACGAAACACAACGGAGACCCCAAAACACGTCAAAAACACCCCAAACAAGAACGGTATCACCCCCAAAACTGGAAGAAAATCCCCAAAACCATAGATCCACACCAAAACCAACCTAAACCTACCTGATGTTCTCCAAAACCCAAAGTCCACTCCCAACCACCATAAAAACCATTAGGAACTCAACAAAACACAACGGAGACCGCAAAACACGTCAAAAACACCCCAAAAAACAACTGGGTCAGAAGAAAAAACAGAAGAAAACCCTAAAAACGATGAATCTGCCCCAAAAGTCCTCATAAACCTACCTGATGTTCTCCAAAACCAAAAATTTCAACTTTTCCACCATGATGACCACGGAAAACCCAGCGAAACCCAACGGAAACCAAAAAACACATCAAAAACACCCCAAACAAGAACGGAATCACCCCCAAAACTGGAAGAAAATCCCCCAAAAGCACGGATCTAATCCCAAAACCACCCTAAACGCACCTGATCTTCTCCAAAACCCACAATCCACTCCCATTTACCATAACGACCTACGAGAACCCAACAAAACCCAACGGAGAACCCAAAACACTTCAAAAACACCCCAAACAAGAACGGCATCATAAAAACTCATTAGCACCATAAAACTCATTAGGAACTCAACGAAACGCAACGGAGACCCTAAAACACGTCAAAAACACCCCAAAAAAACAACTGGATCAGAAGAAAAACAGAAGAAAACCCCAAAAACCATGAATCTGCCCCAAAAGTCCCCATAAACCTACCTGATGTTCTCCAAAACCCACAATTTACATTTTTCCACCATCATGACCAACAAGAACCCTCCTGAAACCCAACGGAGACCCCAAAACACGTCAAAAACACCCCGAAAAAGAACGAGATCACCCACCAAAAAACAGAAGAAAATGCCAAATGCCATAGATCGTCCCAAAACCATCCCTAAACCTACCTGATGTTCTCCAAAACCCACAATTTACACTTTTTCACCATGATTACCACGGAAAACCCAACGAAACCCAACGGAAACCTCAAAACACCTCAAAAACACCCCAATAAAGAACTGGATCACACCCAAAACTGGAAGAAAATCCCCCAAAACAATAGAACCACCACAAAACCACCCTAAACCTACCTGATGTTCTCCAAATCCCAAAGTCCACTCCCAACCACCACAAAACCCATTAGGAACTAAACGAAACGCAACGGAAACCCCAAAAAACGTTAAAAACACCCTAAAAAAGAACTGGATCAGAAGACAAAAAAAGAAAACAAAAACAATGAATTTCCCCCCAAAACCACCCTAAACTCACCTGATCTTCTTCAAAACCACAATCCACTCCCATTTACCATAACGACCTACGAGAACCCAACAAAACCCAACGGAGACACCAAAACAAGTCAAAAACACCCCAAACAAGAACGGGATAATCCCTAAAAACGAAAGAAAACCCCAAAAAGCATAGATCCACCCCAAAACCACCCTAAACCTACCTGATGTTCTCCAAAACTCACAGTTTACAATTTTTCACAATGATGACCAGGGAAAACCCAACGAAACACAACGGAGACCCCAAACCACCGCAAAAACACCCCAAACAAGAATGGTATCACCCCCAAAACTGGAAGAAAATCCCCAAAACCATAGATCCACACCAAAACCAACCTAAACCTACCTGATGTTCTCCAAAACTCACAGTTTACAATTTTTCACAATGATGACCAGGGAAAACCCAACGAAACACAACGGAGACCCCAAAACACCTCAAAAACACCCCAAACAAGAACGGTATCACCCCCAAAACTGGAAGAAAATCCCCAAAACCATAGATCCACACCAAAACCAACCTAAACCTACCTGATGTTCTCCAAAACCCAAAGTCCACTCCCAACCACCATAAAAACCATTAGGAACTCAACGAAACACAACAAAGACCGCAAAACACGTCAAAAACACCCCAAAAAACAACTGGGTTTAAAGAAAAAACAGAAGAAAACCCTAAAAACGATGAATCTGCCCCAAAAGTCCTCATAAACCTACCTGATGTTCCCCAAAACCAAAAATTTCAACTTTTCCACCATGATGACCACGGAAAACCCAGCGAAACCCAACGGAAACCAAAAAACACATCAAAAACACCCCAATAAAGAACAGAATCACCCCCAAAACTGGAAGAAAATCCCCCAAAACAATAGAACCACCACAAAACCACCCTAATCCTACCTGATGCTCTCCAAATCCCAAAGTCCACTCCCAACCACCACAAAACCCATTAGGAACTAAACGAAACGCAACGGAAACCCCAAAAAACGTTAAAAACACCCTAAAAAAGAACTGGATCAGAAGACAAAAAAAGAAAACAAAAACAATGAATTTCCCCCCAAAACCACCCTAAACTAACCTGATCTTCTTCAAAACCACAATCCACTCCCATTTACCCTAACAACCTACGAGAACCCAACAAAACCCAACGGAGACACCAAAACAAGTCAAAAACACCCCAAACAAGAACGGGATAATCCCTAAAAACGAAAGAAAACCCCAAAAACAATAGATCCACCCAAAAACCACCCTAAACCAACCTGATGTTCTCCAAAACCCACAATTTACACTTTTCCAACATGATGACTACGGAAAACCCAACAAAACCCAACGGAGACCCCAATACAAGTCAAAAACACCCCAAACAAGAACAGGATCAACCCCAAAAACGAAAGAAAACCCCAAAAAGCATAGATCCACCCCAAAACCAACCTAAACCTACCTGATGTTCTCCAAAACTCACAGTTTACAATTTTTCACAATGATGACCAGGGAAAACCCAACGAAACACAACGGAGACCCCAAAACACGTCAAAAACACCCCAAACAAGAACGGTATCACCCCCAAAACTGGAAGAAAATCCCCAAAACCATAGATCCACACCAAAACCAACCTAAACCTACCTGATGTTCTCCAAAACCCAAAGTCTACTCCCAACCACCATAAAAACCATTAGGAACTCAACGAAACACAACGGAGACCGCAAAACACGTCAAAAACACCCCAAAAAACAACTGGGTCAGAAGAAAAAACAGAAGAAAACCCTAAAAACGATGAATCTGCCCCAAAAGTCCTCATAAACCTACCTGATGTTCTCCAAAACCAAAAATTTCAACTTTTCCACCATGATGACCACGGAAAACCCAGCGAAACCCAACGGAAACCAAAAAACACATCAAAAACACCCCAAACAAGAACGGAATCACCCCCAAAACTGGAAGAAAATCCCCCAAAACCATAGATCCACCCCAAAACCACCCTAAACCTACCTGATGTTCTCCAAATCCCAAAGTCCACTCCCAACCACCATAAAACCCATTAGGAACTCAATGAAACGCAACGGAAACGTCAAAACACCTCAAAAACACCCCAAATGCGAATCGGATCAGAAGAAAAATCGTGATTTAACAACAAAAAAAACCTTAAACCTACCTAATGTTCTCCTAAATATACAATCCACTCCCAACCACTATAAAACCCATTAGGAACTTAACGAAACACAACGGAAACCCCAAAACACGTCAAAAATGCCCCAACAAAAACTGGATCAGAAGAAAAAAACCCAAAACTATGAATTTCCCACCAAAATCACGCTAAACTCACCTGATCTTCTTCAAAACCCACAATCCACTCCCATTTACCTTAACGACCAACGAGAACCCAACAAAACCCAACGGAGACCCCAAAACACGTCAAGAACACCCCCAAATAAACGGGACCACCCCAAAAACAGAAGAAAACCCTAAAAAACAGAAGAAATCCCCCAAATCCATAGAATCACCACCAAAAAAACCTTAAACTCACCTATGTTCTCCAAAACCCACAATTTTCCATTTTCCAACATGATGACCAACGAGAACCCAACAAAACCCAACGGAGAACCACAAACACCTCAAAAACTTCCTAAAAAAGAACGGGACAACACCAAAACACAGAAGAAAACACCAAAAAACTTGACTCTGCCCAAAAAGTCCCCCTAAACCTACGTGATGTTCTCCAAAACCCACAATTTACACTTTTCCACCATGATGACGACGGAAAACCCAACGAAACCCAACGGAGACCCCAAAACACGTCAAAAACACCCCAAAGAAGAACATGATCACCCCAAAACTGGAAGAAAATCCAAAAACAATACAGGATCCAATCCCCAAACCACCCTAAACCTGCCTGATTTTCTCCAAATCCCAAAGTCCACTCCCAACCACCATAAAAACCATTAGGAACTCAACAAAACGCAACGGAAACCCCAAAACACCTCAAAAACACACCAAAAGCGAAACGGATCAGAAGAAAAAACGTGATTTAACCCCCAAAAAAACACTTAAACCAACCTGATGTTCTCCTAAATGTACAATCCACTCCCAAACACTATAAAACCCAAAGGAAACCCAACAAAAATCAACAGAGACCTCAAAAGACGTCAAAAAAAAAAAAAAAAAAAAAAAAAAAAGAGAACTGGATCAAAAGAAAAAACACCAAAAACTATGAATTTCCCACCAAAACCACCCTAAAATCACCTGATCTTCTCCAAAACCCAAAATCCACTCCCATTTACCTTAACGAACAAAGAGAACACAACAAAACCCAACGGAGACACCAAAAATAGTCAAAAACACCCCAAAAAAGAACGGGATCACCCCCAAAACTGGAAGAAAATCCCCAAAAAACGACAGATCCAAACCAGAAGTCCCCCTAAACCTACCTGATGTTCTCCAATACCCACAATTTACCATTTTTCACCATGATGACCAGGGAAAACTTAACGAAACCCAACGGAGACCACAAAACACGTCATAAACACCCCAAAAAAGAACTGGATCAGAAGCAAAACTATGAATTTTTCTACAGAACCACCCTAAACTCACCTGATCTTCTCCAAAACCCACAATCCACTCCCATTTACCTTAACGACCAACGAGAACACAACAAAACACAAGGGAAAACCCAAAACACATCAAAAACACCCCAAACAAGAACGGAATCACCACCAAAACAGGAAGAAAATCCCCGAAAACCATAGATCCACACCAAAACCACCCTAAACCTACCTGATGTTCTCCAAAACGCACAATTTAACCTTTACCATAATGATGACCACAGAAACCCAAAGAAACACAATGGAGACCCCAAAAAACGTCAAAAACACCCCAAAAAACAACTGGGTCAGAAGAAAAAACAGAAGAAAACCCTAAAAACGATGAATCTGCCCCAAAAGTCCTCATAAACCTACCTGATGTTCCCCAAAACCAAAAATTTAAACATTTCCACCATAATGACCATGGAAAACCCAACGAAACCCAACGGAGAACCCAAAACACATCAAAAACACCCCAAACAAGAATGGAATCACAACCAAAACAGGAAGAAAATCCCCAAAATGCACGGATCCAATCCCCAAAACACCCTAAACCTACCTGATGTTCTCCAAATCCCAAAGTCCAGTCCCAACCACCATAAAACTCATTAGGAACTCAACGAAACGCAACGGAGACCCTAAAACACGTCAAAAACACCCCAAAAAACAACTGGATCAGAAGAAAAACAGAAGAAAACCCCAAAAACCATGAATCTGCCCCAAAAGTCCCCATAAACCTACCTGATGTTCTCCAAAACCCACAATTTACATTTTTCCACCATCATGACCAACAAGAACCCTCCTGAAACCCAACGGAGACCCCAAAACACGTCAAAAACACCCCGAAAAAGAACGAGATCACCCACCAAAAAACAGAAGAAAATGCCAAATGCCATAGATCGTCCCAAAACCATCCCTAAACCTACCTGATGTTCTCCAAAACCCACAATTTACACTTTTTCACCATGATTACCACGGAAAACCCAACGAAACCCAACGGAAACCTCAAAACACCTCAAAAACACCCCAATAAAGAACTGGATCACACCCAAAACTGGAAGAAAATCCCCCAAAATCATAGATCCACACCAAAACCAACCTAAACCTACCTGATGTTCTCCAAAACCCAAAGTCCACTCCCAACCACCATAAAAACCATTAGGAACTCAACGAAACACAACAAAGACCGCAAAACACGTCAAAAACACCCCAAAAAACAACTGGGTTTAAAGAAAAAAACAGAAGAAAACCCTAAAAACGATGAATCTGCCCCAAAAGTCCTCATAAACCTACCTGATGTTCTCCAAAACCAAAAATTTCAACTTTTCCACCATGATGACCACGGAAAACCCAACGAAACCCAACGGAAACCTCAAAACACCTCAAAAACACCCCAATAAAGAACTGGATCACACCCAAAACTGGAAGAAAATCCCCCAAAACAATAGAACCACCACAAAACCACCCTAAACCTACCTGATGTTCTCCAAATCCCAAAGTCCACTCCCAACCACCACAAAACCCATTAGGAACTAAACGAAACGCAACGGAAACCCCAAAAAACGTTAAAAACACCCTAAAAAAGAACTGGATCAGAAGACAAAAAAAGAAAACAAAAACAATGAATTTCCCCCCAAAACCACCCTAAACTCACCTGATCTTCTTCAAAACCACAATCCACTCCCATTTACCATAACGACCTACGAGAACCCAACAAAACCCAACGGAGACACCAAAACAAGTCAAAAACACCCCAAACAAGAACGGGATAATCCCTAAAAACGAAAGAAAACCCCAAAAAGCATAGATCCACCCCAAAACCACCCTAAACCTACCTGATGTTCTCCAAAACTCACAGTTTACAATTTTTCACAATGATGACCAGGGAAAACCCAACGAAACACAACGGAGACCCCAAAACATGTCAAAAACACCCCAAACAAGAACGGTATCACCCCCAAAACTGGAAGAAAATCCCCCAAACCATAGATCCACACCAAAACCAACCTAAACCTACCTGATGTTCTCCAAAACCCAAAGTCTACTCCCAACCACCATAAAAACCATTAGGAACTCAACGAAACACAACGGAGACCGCAAAACACGTCAAAAACACCCCAAAAAACAACTGGGTCAGAAGAAAAAACAGAAGAAAACCCTAAAAACGATGAATCTGCCCCAAAAGTCCTCATAAACCTACCTGATGTTCTCCAAAACCAAAAATTTCAACTTTTCCACCATGATGACCACGGAAAACCCAGCGAAACCCAACGGAGACCAAAAAACACATCAAAAACACCCCAAACAAGAACGGAATCACCCCCAAAACTGGAAGAAAATCCCCCAAAAGCACGGATCTAATCCCAAAACCACCCTAAATGCACCTGATCTTCTCCAAAACCCACAATCCACTCCCATTTACCATAACGACCTACGAGAACCCAACAAAACCCAACGGAGAACCCAAAACACTTCAAAAACACCCCAAACAAGAACGGCATCATAAAAACTCATTAGCACCATAAAACTCATTAGGAACTCAACAAAATGCAACGGAGACCCTAAAACACGTCAAAAACACCCCAAAAAACAACTGGATCAGAAGAAAAACAGAAGAAAACCCCAAAAACCATGAATCTGCCCCAAAAGTCCCCATAAACCTACCTGATGTTCTCCAAAACCCACAATTTACATTTTTCCACCATCATGACCAACAAGAACACTCCTGAAACCCAACGGAGACCCCAAAACACGTCAAAAACACCCCGAAAAAGAACGAGATCACCCACCAAAAAACAGAAGAAAATGCCAAATGCCATAGATCGTCCCAAAACCATCCCTAAACCTACCTGATGTTCTCCAAAACCCACAATTTACACTTTTTCACCATGATTACCACGGAAAACCCAACGAAACCCAACGGAAACCTCAAAACACCTCAAAAACACCCCAATAAAGAACTGGATCACACCCAAAACTGGAAGAAAATCCCCCAAAACAATAGAACCACCACAAAACCACCCTAAACCTACCTGATGTTCTCCAAATCCCAAAGTCCACTCCCAACCACCACAAAACCCATTAGGAACTAAACGAAACGCAACGGAAACCCCAAAAAACGTTAAAAACACCCTAAAAAAGAACTGGATCAGAAGACAAAAAAAGAAAACAAAAACAATGAATTTCCCCCCAAAACCACCCTAAACTCACCTGATCTTCTTCAAAACCACAATCCACTCCCATTTACCATAACGACCTACGAGAACCCAACAAAACCCAACGGAGACACCAAAACAAGTCAAAAACACCCCAAACAAGAACGGGATAATCCCTAAAAACGAAAGAAAACCCCAAAAAGCATAGATCCACCCCAAAACCACCCTAAACCTACCTGATGTTCTCCAAAACTCACAGTTTACAATTTTTCACAATGATGACCAGGGAAAACCCAACGAAACACAACGGAGACCCCAAAACACGTCAAAAACACCCCAAACAAGAACGGTATCACCCCCAAAACTGGAAGAAAATCCCCCAAAAGCACGGATCTAATCCCAAAACCACCCTAAACGCACCTGATCTTCTCCAAAACCCACAATCCACTCCCATTTACCATAACGACCTACGAGAACCCAACAAAACCCAACGGAGAACCCAAAACACTTCAAAAACAGCCCAAACAAGAACGGCATCATAAAAACTCATTAGCACCATAAAACTCATTAGGAACTCAACGAAACGCAACGGAGACCCTAAAACACGTCAAAAACACCCCAAAAAAACAACTGGATCAGAAGAAAAACAGAAGAAAACCCCAAAAACCATGAATCTGCCCCAAAAGTCCCCATAAACCTACCTGATGTTCTCCAAAACCCACAATTTACATTTTTCCACCATCATGACCAACAAGAACCCTCCTGAAACCCAACGGAGACCCCAAAACACGTCAAAAACACCCCGAAAAAGAACGGGATCACCCACCAAAAAACAGAAGAAAATGCCAAATGCCATAGATCGTCCCCAAAACCATCCCTAAACCTACCTGATATTCTCCAAAACCCACAATTTACACTTTTTCACCATGATTACCACGGAAAACCCAACGAAACCCAACGGAAACCTCAAAACACCTCAAAAACACCCCAATAAAGAACTGGATCACACCCAAAACTGGAAGAAAATCCCCCAAAACAATAGAACCACCACAAAACCACCCTAAACCTACCTGATGTTCTCCAAATCCCAAAGTCCACTCCCAACCACCACAAAACCCATTAGGAACTAAACGAAACGCAACGGAAACCCCAAAAAACGTTAAAAACACCCTAAAAAAGAACTGGATCAGAAGACAAAAAAAGAAAACAAAAACAATGAATTTCCCCCCAAAACCACCCTAAACTCACCTGATCTTCTTCAAAACCACAATCCACTCCCATTTACCATAACGACCTACGAGAACCCAACAAAACCCAACGGAGACACCAAAACAAGTCAAAAACACCCCAAACAAGAACGGGATAATCCCTAAAAACGAAAGAAAACCCCAAAAAGCATAGATCCACCCCAAAACCACCCTAAACCTACCTGATGTTCTCCAAAACTCACAGTTTACAATTTTTCACAATGATGACCAGGGAAAACCCAACGAAACACAACGGAGACACCAAAACACCTCAAAAACACCCCAAACAAGAACGGTATCACCCCCAAAACTGGAAGAAAATCCCCCAAACCATAGATCCACACCAAAACCAACCTAAACCTACCTGATGTTCTCCAAAACCCAAAGTCCACTCCCAACCACCATAAAAACCATTAGGAACTCAACGAAACACAACGGAGACCGCAAAACACGTCAAAAACACCCCAAAAAACAACTGGGTCAGAAGAAAAAAAACAGAAGAAAACCCTAAAAACGATGAATCTGCCCCAAAAGTCCTCATAAACCTACCTGATGTTCTCCAAAACCAAAAATTTCAACTTTTCCACCATGATGACCACGGAAAACCCAGCGAAACCCAACGGAGACCAAAAAACACATCAAAAACACCCCAAACAAGAACGGAATCACCCCCAAAACTGGAAGAAAATCCCCCAAAAGCACGGATCTAATCCCAAAACCACCCTAAACGCACCTGATCTTCTCCAAAACCCACAATCCACTCCCATTTACCATAACGACCTACGAGAACCCAACAAAACCCAACGGAGACACCAAAACAAGTCAAAAACACCCCAAACAAGAACGGGATAATCCCTAAAAACGAAAGAAAACACCAAAAAGCATAGATCCACCCCAAAACCACCCTAAACCTACCTGATGTTCTCCAAAACTCACAGTTTACAATTTTTCACAATGATGACCAGGGAAAACCCAACGAAACACAACGGAGACCCCAAAACACCTCAAAAACACCCCAAACAAGAACGGTATCACCCCCAAAACTGGAAGAAAATCCCCAAAACCATAGATCCACACCAAAACCAACCTAAACCTACCTGATGTTCTCCAAAACCCAAAGTCCACTCCCAACCACCATAAAAACCATTAGGAACTCAACGAAACACAACGGAGACCGCAAAACACGTCAAAAACACCCCAAAAAACAACTGGGTCAGAAGAAAAAACAGAAGAAAACCCTAAAAACGATGAATCTGCCCCAAAAGTCCTCATAAACCTACCTGATGTTCTCCAAAACCAAAAATTTCAACTTTTCCACCATGATGACCACGGAAAACCCAGCGAAACCCAACGGAGACCAAAAAACACATCAAAAACACCCCAAACAAGAACGGAATCACCCCCAAAACTGGAAGAAAATCCCCCAAAAGCACGGATCTAATCCCAAAACCACCCTAAACGCACCTGATCTTCTCCAAAACCCACAATCCACTCCCATTTACCATAACGACCTACGAGAACCCAACAAAACCCAACGGAGAACCCAAAACACTTCAAAAACACCCCAAACAAGAACGGCATCATAAAAACTCATTAGCACCATAAAACTCATTAGGAACTCAACGAAACGCAACGGAGACCCTAAAACACGTCAAAAACACCCCAAAAAACAACTGGATCAGAAGAAAAACAGAAGAAAACCCCAAAAACCATGAATCTGCCCCAAAAGTCCCCATAAACCTACCTGATGTTCTCCAAAACCCACAATTTACATTTTTCCACCATCATGACCAACAAGAACCCTCCTGAAACCCAACGGAGACCCCAAAACACGTCAAAAACACCCCGAAAAAGAACGGGATCACCCACCAAAAAACAGAAGAAAATGCCAAATGCCATAGATCGTCCCCAAAACCATCCCTAAACCTACCTGATGTTCTCCAAAACCCACAATTTACACTTTTTCACCATGATTACCACGGAAAACCCAACGAAACCCAACGGAAACCTCAAAACACCTCAAAAACACCCCAATAAAGAACTGGATCACACCCAAAACTGGAAGAAAATCCCCCAAAACAACAGAACCACCACAAAACCACCCTAAACCTACCTGATGTTCTCCAAATCCCAAAGTCCACTCCCAACCACCACAAAACCCATTAGGAACTAAACGAAACGCAACGGAAACCCCAAAAAACGTTAAAAACACCCTAAAAAAGAACTGGATCAGAAGACAAAAAAAGAAAACAAAAACAATGAATTTCCCCCCAAAACCACCCTAAACTCACCTGATCTTCTTCAAAACCACAATCCACTCCCATTTACCATAACGACCTACGAGAACCCAACAAAACCCAACGGAGACACCAAAACAAGTCAAAAACACCCCAAACAAGAACGGGATAATCCCTAAAAACGAAAGAAAACCCCAAAAAGCATAGATCCACCCCAAAACCACCCTAAACCTACCTGATGTTCTCCAAAACTCACAGTTTACAATTTTTCACAATGATGACCAGGGAAAACCCAACGAAACACAACGGAGACCCCAAAACACGTCAAAAACACCCCAAACAAGAACGGTATCACCCCCAAAACTGGAAGAAAATCCCCCAAACCATAGATCCACACCAAAACCAACCTAAACCTACCTGATGTTCTCCAAAACCCAAAGTCCACTTCCAACCACCATAAAAACCATTAGGAACTCAACGAAACACAACGGAGACCGCAAAACACGTCAAAAACACCCCAAAAAACAACTGGGTCAGAAGAAAAAACAGAAGAAAACCCTAAAAACGATGAATCTGCCCCAAAAGTCCTCATAAACCTACCTGATGTTCTCCAAAACCAAAAATTTCAACTTTTCCACCATGATGACCACGGAAAACCCAGCGAAACCCAACGGAGACCAAAAAACACATCAAAAACACCCCAAACAAGAACGGAATCACCCCCAAAACTGGAAGAAAATCCCCCAAAAGCACGGATCTAATCCCAAAACCACCCTAAACGCACCTGATCTTCTCCAAAACCCACAATCCACTCCCATTTACCATAACGACCTACGAGAACCCAACAAAACCCAACGGAGACACCAAAACAAGTCAAAAACACCCCAAACAAGAACGGGATAATCCCTAAAAACGAAAGAAAACCCCAAAAAGCATAGATCCACCCCAAAACCACCCTAAACCTACCTGATGTTCTCCAAAACTCACAGTTTACAATTTTTCACAATGATGACCAGGGAAAACCCAACGAAACACAACGGAGACCCCAAAACACCTCAAAAACACCCCAAACAAGAACGGTATCACCCCCAAAACTGGAAGAAAATCCCCAAAACCATAGATCCACACCAAAACCAACCTAAACCTACCTGATGTTCTCCAAAACCCAAAGTCCACTCCCAACCACCATAAAAACCATTAGGAACTCAACGAAACACAACGGAGACCGCAAAACACGTCAAAAACACCCCAAAAAACATCTGGGTCAGAAGAAAAAACAGAAGAAAACCCTAAAAACGATGAATCTGCCCCAAAAGTCCTCATAAACCTACCTGATGTTCTCCAAAACCAAAAATTTCAACTTTTCCACCATGATGACCACGGAAAACCCAACGAAACCCAACGGAGGCCAAAAAACACATCAAAAACACCCCAAACAAGAACGGAATCACCCCCAAAACTGGAAGAAAATCCCCCAAAAGCACGGATCTAATCCCAAAACCACCCTAAACGCACCTGATCTTCTCCAAAACCCACAATCCACTCCCATTTACCATAACGACCTACGAGAACCCAACAAAACCCAACGGAGAACCCAAAACACTTCAAAAACACCCCAAACAAGAACGGCATCATAAAAACTCATTAGCACCATAAAACTCATTAGGAACTCAACGAAACGCAACGGAGACCCTAAAACACGTCAAAAACACCCCAAAAAACAACTGGATCAGAAGAAAAACAGAAGAAAACCCCAAAAACCATGAATCTGCCCCAAAAGTCCCCATAAACCTACCTGATGTTCTCCAAAACCCACAATTTACATTTTTCCACCATCATGACCAACAAGAACCCTCCTGAAACCCAACGGAGACCCCAAAACACGTCAAAAACACCCCGAAAAAGAACGGGATCACCCCCCAAAAAACAGAAGAAAATGCCAAATGCCATAGATCGTCCCCAAAACCATCCCTAAACCTACCTGATGTTCTCCAAAACCCACAATTTACACTTTTTCACCATGATTACCACGGAAAACCCAACGAAACCCAACGGAAACCTCAAAACACCTCAAAAACACCCCAATAAAGAACTGGATCACACCCAAAACTGGCAGAAAATCCCCCAAAACAATAGAACCACCACAAAACCACCCTAAACCTACCTGATGTTCTCCAAATCCCACAGTTAACTCCCAACCACCACAAAACCCATTAGGAACTAAACGAAACGCAACGGAAACCCCAAAAAATGTTAAAAACACCCTAAAAAAGAACTGGATCAGAAGACAAAAAAAGAAAACAAAAACAATGAATTTCCCCCCAAAACCACCCTAAACTCACCTGATCTTCTTCAAAACCACAGTCCACTCCCATTTACCATAACGACCTACGAGAACCCAACAAAACCCAACGGAGACACCAAAACAAGTCAAAAACACCCCAAACAAGAACGGGATAATCCCTAAAAACGAAAGAAAACCCCAAAAAGCATAGATCCACCCCAAAACCACCCTAAACCTACCTGATGTTCTCCAAAACTCACAGTTTACAATTTTTCACAATGATGACCAGGGAAAACCCAACGAAACACAACGGAGACCCCAAAACACCTCAAAAACACCCCAAACAAGAACGGTATCACCCCCAAAACTGGAAGAAAATCCCAAAAGCATAGATCCACACCAAAACCACCCTAAACCTACCTGATGTTCTCCAAAACTCACAGTTTACAATTTTTCACAGATGACCAGGGAAAACCCAACGAAACACAACGGAGACCACAAAACACGTCAAAAACACCCCAAACAAGAACGGTATCACCCCCAAAACTGGAAGAAAATCCCCAAAACCATAGATCCACACCAAAACCAACCTAAACCTACCTGATGTTCTCCAAAACCCAAAGTCTACTCCCAACCACCATAAAAACCATTAGGAACTCAACGAAACACAACGGAGACCGCAAAACACGTCAAAAACACCCCAAAAAACAACTGGGTCAGAAGAAAAAACAGAAGAAAACCCTAAAAACGATGAATCTGCCCCAAAAGTCCTCATAAACCTACCTGATGTTCCCCAAAACCAAAAATTTCAACTTTTCCACCATGATGACCACGGAAAACCCAGCGAAACCCAACGGAAACCAAAAAACACATCAAAAACACCCCAAACAAGAACGGAATCACCCCCAAAACTGGAAGAAAATCCCCCAAAACCATAGATCCACCCCAAAACCACCCTAAACCTACCTGATGTTCTCCAAATCCCAAAGTCCACTCCCAACCACCATAAAACCCATTAGGAACTCAATGAAACGCAACGGAAACGTCAAAACACCTCAAAAACACCCCAAATGCGAATCGGATCAGAAGAAAAATCGTGATTTAACAACAAAAAAAACCTTAAACCTACCTAATGTTCTCCTAAATATACAATCCACTCCCAACCACTATAAAACCCATTAGGAACTTAACGAAACACAACGGAAACACCAAAACACGTCAAAAATGCCCCAACAAAAACTGGATCAGAAGAAAAAAAACCAAAACTATGAATTTCCCACCAAAATCACGCTAAACTCACCTGATCTTCTTCAAAAGCCACAATCCACTCCCATTTACCTTAACGAACAACGAGAACCCAACAAAACCCAACGGAGACCCCAAAACACGTCAAGGACACCCCCAAATAAACGGGACCACCCCAAAAACAGAATAAAACCCTAAAAAACAGAAGAAATCCCCCAAATCCATAGAATCACCACCAAAAAAACCTTAAACTCACCTATGTTCTCCAAAACCCACAATTTTCCATTTTCCAACATGATGACCAACGAGAACCCAACAAAACCCAACGGAGAACCACAAACACCTCAAAAACTTCCTAAAAAAGAACGGGACAACACCAAAACACAGAAGAAAACACCAAAAAACTTGACTCTGCCCAAAAAGTCCCCCTAAACCTACGTGATGTTCTCCAAAACCCACAATTTACACTTTTCCACCATGATGACGACGGAAAACCCAACGAAACCCAACGGAGACCCCAAAACACGTCAAAAACACCCCAAAGAAGAACATGATCACCCCAAAACTGGAAGAAAATCCAAAAACAATACAGGATCCAATCCCCAAACCACCCTAAACCTGCCTGATTTTCTCCAAATCCCAAAGTCCACTCCCAACCACCATAAAAACCATTAGGAACTCAACAAAACGCAACGGAAACCCCAAAACACCTCAAAAACACACCAAAAGCGAAACGGATCAGAAGAAAAAACGTGATTTAACCCCAAAAAAAACACTTAAACCAACCTGATGTTCTCCTAAATGTACAATCCACTCCCAAACACTATAAAACCCAATGGAAACCCAACAAAAATCAACAGAGACCTCAAAAGACGTCAAAAAAAAAAAAAAAAAAAAAAAAAAAGAGAACTGGATCAAAAGAAAAAAACACCAAAAACTATGAATTTCAGACCAAAACCACCCTAAAATCACCTGATCTTCTCCAAAACCCAAAATCCACTCCCATTTACCTTAACGAACAAAGAGAACACAACAAAACCCAACGGAGACACCAAAAATAGTCAAAAACACCCCAAAAAAGAACGGGATCACCCCCAAAACTGGAAGAAAATCCCCAAAAAACGACAGATCCAAACCAGAAGTCCCCCTAAACCTACCTGATGTTCTCCAATACCCACAATTTACCATTTTTCACCATGATGACCAGGGAAAACTTAACGAAACCCAACGGAGACCACAAAACACATCATAAACACCCCAAAAAAGAACTGGATCAGAAGCAAAACTATGAATTTTTCTACAGAACCACCCTAAACTCACCTGATCTTCTCCAAAACCTACAATCCACTCCCATTTACCTTAACGACCAACGAGAACACAACAAAACACAAGGGAAAACCCAAAACACATCAAAAACACCCCAAACAAGAACGGAATCACCCCCAAAACAGGAAGAAAATCCCCGAAAAACATAGATCCACACCAAAACCACCCTAAACCTACCTGATGTTCTCCAAAACGCACAATTTAGCCTTTACCATAATGATGACCACAGAAACCCAAAGAAACACAACGGAGACCACAAAACACGTCAAAAACACCCCAAAAAACAACTGGGTCAGAAGAAAAAACAGAAGAAAACCCTAAAAACGATGAATCTGCCCCAAAAGTCCTCATAAACCTACCTGATGTTCTCCAAAACCAAAAATTTCAACTTTTCCACCATGATGACCACGGAAAACCCAACGAAACCCAACGGAAACCAAAAAACACATCAAAAACACCCCAAACAAGAACGGAATCAGCCCCAAAACTGGAAGAAAATCCCCCAAAACAATAGAACCACCACAAAACCACCCTAAACCTACCTGATGTTCTCCAAATCCCAAAGTCCACTCCCAACCACCACAAAACCCATTAGGAACTAAACGAAACGCAACGGAAACCCCAAAAAACGTTAAAAACACCCTAAAAAAGAACTGGATCAGAAGACAAAAAAAGAAAACAAAAACAATGAATTTCCCCCCAAAACCACCCTAAACTAACCTGATCTTCTTCAAAACCACAATCCACTCCCATTTACCATAACGACCTACGAGAACCCAACAAAACCCAACGGAGACACCAAAACAAGTCAAAAACACCCCAAACAAGAACGGGATAATCCCTAAAAACGAAAGAAAACCCCAAAAAGCATAGATCCACCCCAAAACCACCCTAAACCTACCTGACGTTCTCCAAATCCCAAAGTCCACTCCCAACCACCATAAAACCCATTAGGAACTCAATGAAACGCAACGGAAACGTCAAAACACCTCAAAAACACCCCAAATGCGAATCGGATCAGAAGAAAAATCGTGATTTAACAACAAAAAAACCCTTAAACCTACCTAATGTTCTCCTAAATATACAATCCACTCCCAACCACTATAAAACCCATTAGGAACTTAACGAAACACAACGGAAACCCCAAAACACGTCAAAAATGCCCCAACAAAAACTGGATCAGAAGAAAAAAACCCAAAACTATGAATTTCCCACCAAAATCATGCTAAACTCACCTGATCTTCTTCAAAAGCCACAATCCACTCCCATTTACCTTAACGACCAACGAGAACCCAACAAAACCCAACGGAGACCCCAAAACACGTCAAGGACACCCCCAAATAAACGGGACCACCCCAAAAACAGAAGAAAACCCTAAAAAACAGAAGAAATCCCCCAAATCCATAGAATCACCACCAAAAAAACCTTAAACTCACCTATGTTCTCCAAAACCCACAATTTTCCATTTTCCAACATGATGACCAACGAGAACCCAACAAAACCCAACGGAGAACCACAAACACCTCAAAAACTTCCTAAAAAAGAACGGGACAACACCAAAACACAGAAGAAAACACCAAAAAACTTGACTCTGCCCAAAAAGTCCCCCTAAACCTACGTGATGTTCTCCAAAACCCACAATTTACACTTTTCCACCATGATGACGACGGAAAACCCAACGAAACCCAACGGAGACCCCAAAACACGTCAAAAACACCCCAAAGAAGAACATGATCACCCCAAAACTGGAAGAAAATCCAAAAACAATACAGGATCCAATCCCCAAACCACCCTAAACCTGCCTGATTTTCTCCAAATCCCAAAGTCCACTCCCAACCACCATAAAAACCATTAGGAACTCAACAAAACGCAACGGAAACCCCAAAACACCTCAAAAACACACCAAAAGCGAAACGGATCAGAAGAAAAAACGTGATTTAACCCCAAAAAAACACTTAAACCAACCTGATGTTCTCCTAAATGTACAATCCACTCCCAAACACTATAAAACCCAAAGGAAACCCAACAAAAATCAACAGAGACCTCAAAAGACGTCAAAAAAAAAAAAAAAAAAAAAAAAAAAAAAAGAGAACTGGATCAAAAGAAAAAACACCAAAAACTATGAATTTCCCCCCAAAACCACCCTAAAATCACCTGATCTTCTCCAAAACCCAAAATCCACTCCCATTTACCTTAACGAACAAAGAGAACACAACAAAACCCAACGGAGACACCAAAAATAGTCAAAAACACCCCAAAAAAGAACGGGATCACCCCCAAAACTGGAAGAAAATCCCCAAAAAACGACAGATCCAAACCAGAAGTCCCCCTAAACCTACCTGATGTTCTCCAATACCCACAATTTACCATTTTTCACCATGATGACCAGGGAAAACTTAACGAAACCCAACGGAGACCACAAAACACGTCATAAACACCCCAAAAAAGAACTGGATCAGAAGCAAAACTATGAATTTTTCTACAGAACCACCCTAAACTCACCTGATCTTCTCCAAAACCCACAATCCACTCCCATTTACCTTAACGACCAACGAGAACACAACAAAACACAAGGGAAAACCCAAAACACATCAAAAACACCCCAAACAAGAACGGAAACACCACCAAAACAGGAAGAAAATCCCCGAAAAACATAGATCCACACCAAAACCACCCTAAACCTACCTGATGTTCTCCAAAACGCACAATTTAACCTTTACCATAATGATGACCACAGAAACCCAAAGAAACACAATGGAGACCCCAAAAAACGTCAAAAACACCCCAAAAAACAACTGGGTCAGAAGAAAAAACAGAAGAAAACCCTAAAAACGATGAATCTGCCCCAAAAGTCCTCATAAACCTACCTGATGTTCCCCAAAACCAAAAATTTAAACATTTCCACCATAATGACCATGGAAAACCCAACGAAACCCAACGGAGAACCCAAAACACATCAAAAACACCCCAAACAAGAATGGAATCACAACCAAAACAGGAAGAAAATCCCCAAAATGCACGGATCCAATCCCCAAAACACCCTAAACCTACCTGATGTTCTCCAAATCCCAAAGTCCAGTCCCAACCACCATAAAACTCATTAGGAACTCAACGAAACGCAACGGAGACCCTAAAACACGTCAAAAACACCCCAAAAAACAACTGGATCAGAAGAAAAACAGAAGAAAACCCCAAAAACCATGAATCTGCCCCAAAAGTCCCCATAAACCTACCTGATGTTCTCCAAAACCCACAATTTACATTTTTCCACCATCATGACCAACAAGAACCCTCCTGAAACCCAACGGAGACCCCAAAACACGTCAAAAACACCCCGAAAAAGAACGAGATCACCCACCAAAAAACAGAAGAAAATGCCAAATGCCATAGATCGTCCCAAAACCATCCCTAAACCTACCTGATGTTCTCCAAAACCCACAATTTACACTTTTTCACCATGATTACCACGGAAAACCCAACGAAACCCAACGGAAACCTCAAAACACCTCAAAAACACCCCAATAAAGAACTGGATCACACCCAAAACTGGAAGAAAATCCCCCAAAATCATAGATCCACACCAAAACCAACCTAAACCTACCTGATGTTCTCCAAAACCCAAAGTCCACTCCCAACCACCATAAAAACCATTAGGAACTCAACGAAACACAACGGAGACCGCAAAACACGTCAAAAACACCCCAAAAAACAACTGGGTCAGAAGAAAAAAACAGAAGAAAACCCTAAAAACGATGAATCTGCCCCAAAAGTCCTCATAAACCTACCTGATGTTCTCCAAAACCAAAAATTTCAACTTTTCCACCATGATGACCACGGAAAACCCAACGAAACCCAACGGAAACCTCAAAACACCTCAAAAACACCCCAATAAAGAACTGGATCACACCCAAAACTGGAAGAAAATCCCCCAAAACAATAGAACCACCACAAAACCACCCTAAACCTACCTGATGTTCTCCAAATCCCAAAGTCCACTCCCAACCACCACAAAACCCATTAGGAACTAAACGAAACGCAACGGAAACCCCAAAAAACGTTAAAAACACCCTAAAAAAGAACTGGATCAGAAGACAAAAAAAGAAAACAAAAACAATGAATTTCCCCCCAAAACCACCCTAAACTCACCTGATCTTCTTCAAAACCACAATCCACTCCCATTTACCATAACGACCTACGAGAACCCAACAAAACCCAACGGAGACACCAAAACAAGTCAAAAACACCCCAAACAAGAACGGGATAATCCCTAAAAACGAAAGAAAACCCCAAAAAGCATAGATCCACCCCAAAACCACCCTAAACCTACCTGATGTTCTCCAAAACTCACAGTTTACAATTTTTCACAATGATGACCAGGGAAAACCCAACGAAACACAACGGAGACCCCAAAACACCTCAAAAACACCCCAAACAAGAACGGTATCACCCCCAAAACTGGAAGAAAATCCCCAAAACCATAGATCCACACCAAAACCAACCTAAACCTACCTGATGTTCTCCAAAACCCAAAGTCCACTCCCAACCACCATAAAAACCATTAGGAACTCAACGAAACACAACGGAGACCGCAAAACACGTCAAAAACACCCCAAAAAACAACTGGGTCAGAAGAAAAAAACAGAAGAAAACCCTAAAAACGATGAATCTGCCCCAAAAGTCCTCATAAACCTACCTGATGTTCTCCAAAACCAAAAATTTCAACTTTTCCACCATGATGACCACGGAAAACCCAGCGAAACCCAACGGAGACCAAAAAACACATCAAAAACACCCCAAACAAGAACGGAATCACCCCCAAAACTGGAAGAAAATCCCCCAAAAGCACGGATCTAATCCCAAAACCACCCTAAACGCACCTGATCTTCTCCAAAACCCACAATCCACTCCCATTTACCATAACGACCTACGAGAACCCAACAAAACCCAACGGAGACACCAAAACAAGTCAAAAACACCCCAAACAAGAACGGGATAATCCCTAAAAACGAAAGAAAACCCCAAAAAGCATAGATCCACCCCAAAACCACCCTAAACCTACCTGATGTTCTCCAAAACTCACAGTTTACAATTTTTCACAATGATGACCAGGGAAAACCCAAAGAAACACAACGGAGACCCCAAAACACCTCAAAAACACCCCAAACAAGAACGGTATCACCCCCAAAACTGGAAGAAAATCCCCAAAACCATAGATCCACACCAAAACCAACCTAAACCTACCTGATGTTCTCCAAAACCCAAAGTCCACTCCCAACCACCATAAAAACCATTAGGAACTCAACGAAACACAACGGAGACCGCAAAACACGTCAAAAACACCCCAAAAAACAACTGGGTCAGAAGAAAAAACAGAAGAAAACCCTAAAAACGATGAATCTGCCCCAAAAGTCCTCATAAACCTACCTGATGTTCTCCAAAACCAAAAATTTCAACTTTTCCACCATGATGACCACGGAAAACCCAGCGAAACCCAACGGAGACCAAAAAACACATCAAAAACACCCCAAACAAGAACGGAATCACCCCCAAAACTGGAAGAAAATCCCCCAAAAGCACGGATCTAATCCCAAAACCACCCTAAACGCACCTGATCTTCTCCAAAACCCACAATCCACTCCCATTTACCATAACGACCTACGAGAACCCAACAAAACCCAACGGAGACACCAAAACAAGTCAAAAACACCCCAAACAAGAACGGGATAATCCCTAAAAACGAAAGAAAACCCCAAAAAGCATAGATCCACCCCAAAACCACCCTAAACCTACCTGATGTTCTCCAAAACTCACAGTTTACAATTTTTCACAATGATGACCAGGGAAAACCCAACGAAACACAACGGAGACCCCAAAACACGTCAAAAACACCCCAAACAAGAACGGTATCACCCCCAAAACTGGAAGAAAATCCCCAAAACCATAGATCCACACCAAAACCAACCTAAACCTACCTGATGTTCTCCAAAACCCAAAGTCTACTCCCAACCACCATAAAAACCATTAGGAACTCAACGAAACACAACGGAGACCGCAAAACACGTCAAAAACACCCCAAAAAACAACTGGGTCAGAAGAAAAAACAGAAGAAAACCCTAAAAACGATGAATCTGCCCCAAAAGTCCTCATAAACCTACCTGATGTTCTCCAAAACCAAAAATTTCAACTTTTCCACCATGATGACCACGGAAAACCCAGCGAAACCCAACGGAGACCAAAAAACACATCAAAAACACCCCAAACAAGAACGGAATCACCCCCAAAACTGGAAGAAAATCCCCCAAAAGCACGGATCTAATCCCAAAACCACCCTAAACGCACCTGATCTTCTCCAAAACCCACAATCCACTCCCATTTACCATAACGACCTACGAGAACCCAACAAAACCCAACGGAGAACCCAAAACACTTCAAAAACACCCCAAACAAGAACGGCATCATAAAAACTCATTAGCACCATAAAACTCATTAGGAACTCAACGAAACGCAACGGAGACCCTAAAACACGTCAAAAACACCCCAAAAAACAACTGGATCAGAAGAAAAACAGAAGAAAACCCCAAAAACCATGAATCTGCCCCAAAAGTCCCCATAAACCTACCTGATGTTCTCCAAAACCCACAATTTACATTTTTCCACCATCATGACCAACAAGAACCCTCCTGAAACCCAACGGAGACCCCAAAACACGTCAAAAACACCCCGAAAAAGAACGAGATCACCCACCAAAAAACAGAAGAAAATGCCAAATGCCATAGATCGTCCCAAAACCATCCCTAAACCTACCTGATGTTCTCCAAAACCCACAATTTACACTTTTTCACCATGATTACCACGGAAAACCCAACGAAACCCAACGGAAACCTCAAAACACCTCAAAAACACCCCAATAAAGAACTGGATCACACCCAAAACTGGAAGAAAATCCCCCAAAATCATAGATCCACACCAAAACCAACCTAAACCTACCTGATGTTCTCCAAAACCCAAAGTCCACTCCCAACCACCATAAAAACCATTAGGAACTCAACGAAACACAACGGAGACCGCAAAACACGTCAAAAACACCCCAAAAAACAACTGGGTCAGAAGAAAAAAACAGAAGAAAACCCTAAAAACGATGAATCTGCCCCAAAAGTCCTCATAAACCTACCTGATGTTCTCCAAAACCAAAAATTTCAACTTTTCCACCATGATGACCACGGAAAACCCAACGAAACCCAACGGAAACCTCAAAACACCTCAAAAACACCCCAATAAAGAACTGGATCACACCCAAAACTGGAAGAAAATCCCCCAAAACAATAGAACCACCACAAAACCACCCTAAACCTACCTGATGTTCTCCAAATCCCAAAGTCCACTCCCAACCACCACAAAACCCATTAGGAACTAAACGAAACGCAACGGAAACCCCAAAAAACGTTAAAAACACCCTAAAAAAGAACTGGATCAGAAGACAAAAAAAGAAAACAAAAACAATGAATTTCCCCCCAAAACCACCCTAAACTCACCTGATCTTCTTCAAAACCACAATCCACTCCCATTTACCATAACGACCTACGAGAACCCAACAAAACCCAACGGAGACACCAAAACAAGTCAAAAACACCCCAAACAAGAACGGGATAATCCCTAAAAACGAAAGAAAACACCAAAAAGCATAGATCCACCCCAAAACCACCCTAAACCTACCTGATGTTCTCCAAAACTCACAGTTTACAATTTTTCACAATGATGACCAGGGAAAACCCAACGAAACACAACGGAGACCCCAAAACACCTCAAAAACACCCCAAACAAGAACGGTATCACCCCCAAAACTGGAAGAAAATCCCCAAAACCATAGATCCACACCAAAACCAACCTAAACCTACCTGATGTTCTCCAAAACCCAAAGTCCACTCCCAACCACCATAAAAACCATTAGGAACTCAACGAAACACAACGGAGACCGCAAAACACGTCAAAAACACCCCAAAAAACAACTGGGTCAGAAGAAAAAAACAGAAGAAAACCCTAAAAACGATGAATCTGCCCCAAAAGTCCTCATAAACCTACCTGATGTTCTCCAAAACCAAAAATTTCAACTTTTCCACCATGATGACCACGGAAAACCCAGCGAAACCCAACGGAGACCAAAAAACACATCAAAAACACCCCAAACAAGAACGGAATCACCCCCAAAACTGGAAGAAAATCCCCCAAAAGCACGGATCTAATCCCAAAACCACCCTAAACGCACCTGATCTTCTCCAAAACCCACAATCCACTCCCATTTACCATAACGACCTACGAGAACCCAACAAAACCCAACGGAGACACCAAAACAAGTCAAAAACACCCCAAACAAGAACGGGATAATCCCTAAAAACGAAAGAAAACCCCAAAAAGCATAGATCCACCCCAAAACCACCCTAAACCTACCTGATGTTCTCCAAAACTCACAGTTTACAATTTTTCACAATGATGACCAGGGAAAACCCAACGAAACACAACGGAGACCCCAAAACACCTCAAAAACACCCCAAACAAGAACGGTATCACCCCCAAAACTGGAAGAAAATCCCCAAAACCATAGATCCACACCAAAACCAACCTAAACCTACCTGATGTTCTCCAAAACCCAAAGTCCACTCCCAACCACCATAAAAACCATTAGGAACTCAACGAAACACAACGGAGACCGCAAAACACGTCAAAAACACCCCAAAAAACAACTGGGTCAGAAGAAAAAACAGAAGAAAACCCTAAAAACGATGAATCTGCCCCAAAAGTCCTCATAAACCTACCTGATGTTCTCCAAAACCAAAAATTTCAACTTTTCCACCATGATGACCACGGAAAACCCAGCGAAACCCAACGGAGACCAAAAAACACATCAAAAACACCCCAAACAAGAACGGAATCACCCCCAAAACTGGAAGAAAATCCCCCAAAAGCACGGATCTAATCCCAAAACCACCCTAAACGCACCTGATCTTCTCCAAAACCCACAATCCACTCCCATTTACCATAACGACCTACGAGAACCCAACAAAACCCAACGGAGACACCAAAACAAGTCAAAAACACCCCAAACAAGAACGGGATAATCCCTAAAAACGAAAGAAAACCCCAAAAAGCATAGATCCACCCCAAAACCACCCTAAACCTACCTGATGTTCTCCAAAACTCACAGTTTACAATTTTTCACAATGATGACCAGGGAAAACCCAACGAAACACAACGGAGACCCCAAAACACCTCAAAAACACCCCAAACAAGAACGGTATCACCCCCAAAACTGGAAGAAAATCCCCAAAACCATAGATCCACACCAAAACCAACCTAAACCTACCTGATGTTCTCCAAAACCCAAAGTCTACTCCCAACCACCATAAAAACCATTAGGAACTCAACGAAACACAACGGAGACCGCAAAACACGTCAAAAACACCCCAAAAAACAACTGGGTCAGAAGAAAAAACAGAAGAAAACCCTAAAAACGATGAATCTGCCCCAAAAGTCCTCATAAACCTACCTGATGTTCTCCAAAACCAAAAATTTCAACTTTTCCACCATGATGACCACGGAAAACCCAGCGAAACCCAACGGAGACCAAAAAACACATCAAAAACACCCCAAACAAGAACGGAATCACCCCCAAAACTGGAAGAAAATCCCCCAAAAGCACGGATCTAATCCCAAAACCACCCTAAACGCACCTGATCTTCTCCAAAACCCACAATCCACTCCCATTTACCATAACGACCTACGAGAACCCAACAAAACCCAACGGAGAACCCAAAACACTTCAAAAACACCCCAAACAAGAACGGCATCATAAAAACTCATTAGCACCATAAAACTCATTAGGAACTCAACGAAACGCAACGGAGACCCTAAAACACGTCAAAAACACCCCAAAAAACAACTGGATCAGAAGAAAAACAGAAGAAAACCCCAAAAACCATGAATCTGCCCCAAAAGTCCCCATAAACCTACCTGATGTTCTCCAAAACCCACAATTTACATTTTTCCACCATCATGACCAACAAGAACCCTCCTGAAACCCAACGGAGACCCCAAAACACGTCAAAAACACCCCGAAAAAGAACGGGATCACCCCCCAAAAAACAGAAGAAAATGCCAAATGCCATAGATCGTCCCCAAAACCATCCCTAAACCTACCTGATGTTCTCCAAAACCCACAATTTACACTTTTTCACCATGATTACCACGGAAAACCCAACGAAACCCAACGGAAACCTCAAAACACCTCAAAAACAACCCAATAAAGAACTGGATCACACCCAAAACTGGAAGAAAATCCCCCAAAACAATAGAACCACCACAAAACCACCCTAAACCTACCTGATGTTCTCCAAATCCCAAAGTCCACTCCCAACCACCACAAAACCCATTAGGAACTAAACGAAACGCAACGGAAACCCCAAAAAACGTTAAAAACACCCTAAAAAAGAACTGGATCAGAAGACAAAAAAAGAAAACAAAAACAATGAATTTCCCCCCAAAACCACCCTAAACTCACCTGATCTTCTTCAAAACCACAATCCACTCCCATTTACCATAACGACCTACGAGAACCCAACAAAACCCAACGGAGACACCAAAACAAGTCAAAAACACCCCAAACAAGAACGGGATAATCCCTAAAAACGAAAGAAAACCCCAAAAAGCATAGATCCACCCCAAAACCACCCTAAACCTACCTGATGTTCTCCAAAACTCACAGTTTACAATTTTTCACAATGATGACCAGGGAAAACCCAACGAAACACAACGGAGACCCCAAAACACCTCAAAAACACCCCAAACAAGAACGGTATCACCCCCAAAACTGGAAGAAAATCCCCAAAACCATAGATCCACACCAAAACCAACCTAAACCTACCTGATGTTCTCCAAAACCCAAAGTCCACTCCCAACCACCATAAAAACCATTAGGAACTCAACGAAACACAACGGAGACCGCAAAACACGTCAAAAACACCCCAAAAAACAACTGGGTCAGAAGAAAAAACAGAAGAAAACCCTAAAAACGATGAATCTGCCCCAAAAGTCCTCATAAACCTACCTGATGTTCTCCAAAACCAAAAATTTCAACTTTTCCACCATGATGACCACGGAAAACCCAGCGAAACCCAACGGAGACCAAAAAACACATCAAAAACACCCCAAACAAGAACGGAATCACCCCCAAAACTGGAAGAAAATCCCCCAAAAGCACGGATCTAATCCCAAAACCACCCTAAACGCACCTGATCTTCTCCAAAACCCACAATCCACTCCCATTTACCATAACGACCTACGAGAACCCAACAAAACCCAACGGAGACACCAAAACAAGTCAAAAACACCCCAAACAAGAACGGGATAATCCCTAAAAACGAAAGAAAACCCCAAAAAGCATAGATCCACCCCAAAACCACCCTAAACCTACCTGATGTTCTCCAAAACTCACAGTTTACAATTTTTCACAATGATGACCAGGGAAAACCCAACGAAACACAACGGAGACCCCAAAACACCTCAAAAACACCCCAAACAAGAACGGTATCACCCCCAAAACTGGAAGAAAATCCCCAAAACCATAGATCCACACCAAAACCAACCTAAACCTACCTGATGTTCTCCAAAACCCAAAGTCCACTCCCAACCACCATAAAAACCATTAGGAACTCAACGAAACACAACGGAGACCGCAAAACACGTCAAAAACACCCCAAAAAACAACTGGGTCAGAAGAAAAAACAGAAGAAAACCCTAAAAACGATGAATCTGCCCCAAAAGTCCTCATAAACCTACCTGATGTTCTCCAAAACCAAAAATTTCAACTTTTCCACCATGATGACCACGGAAAACCCAGCGAAACCCAACGGAGACCAAAAAACACATCAAAAACACCCCAAACAAGAACGGAATCACCCCCAAAACTGGAAGAAAATCCCCCAAAAGCACGGATCTAATCCCAAAACCACCCTAAACGCACCTGATCTTCTCCAAAACCCACAATCCACTCCCATTTACCATAACGACCTACGAGAACCCAACAAAACCCAACGGAGACACCAAAACAAGTCAAAAACACCCCAAACAAGAACGGGATAATCCCTAAAAACGAAAGAAAACCCCAAAAAGCATAGATCCACCCCAAAACCACCCTAAACCTACCTGATGTTCTCCAAAACTCACAGTTTACAATTTTTCACAATGATGACCAGGGAAAACCCAACGAAACACAACGGAGACCTCAAAACACCTCAAAAACACCCCAAACAAGAACGGTATCACCCCCAAAACTGGAAGAAAATCCCCAAAACCATAGATCCACACCAAAACCAACCTAAACCTACCTGATGTTCTCCAAAACCCAAAGTCTACTCCCAACCACCATAAAAACCATTAGGAACTCAACGAAACACAACGGAGACCGCAAAACACGTCAAAAACACCCCAAAAAACAACTGGGTCAGAAGAAAAAACAGAAGAAAACCCTAAAAACGATGAATCTGCCCCAAAAGTCCTCATAAACCTACCTGATGTTCTCCAAAACCAAAAATTTCAACTTTTCCACCATGATGACCACGGAAAACCCAGCGAAACCCAACGGAGACCAAAAAACACATCAAAAACACCCCAAACAAGAACGGAATCACCCCCAAAACTGGAAGAAAATCCCCCAAAAGCACGGATCTAATCCCAAAACCACCCTAAACGCACCTGATCTTCTCCAAAACCCACAATCCACTCCCATTTACCATAACGACCTACGAGAACCCAACAAAACCCAACGGAGAACCCAAAACACTTCAAAAACACCCCAAACAAGAACGGCATCATAAAAACTCATTAGCACCATAAAACTCATTAGGAACTCAACGAAACGCAACGGAGACCCTAAAACACGTCAAAAACACCCCAAAAAACAACTGGATCAGAAGAAAAACAGAAGAAAACCCCAAAAACCATGAATCTGCCCCAAAAGTCCCCATAAACCTACCTGATGTTCTCCAAAACCCACAATTTACATTTTTCCACCATCATGACCAACAAGAACCCTCCTGAAACCCAACGGAGACCCCAAAACACGTCAAAAACACCCCGAAAAAGAACGGGATCACCCCCCAAAAAACAGAAGAAAATGCCAAATGCCATAGATCGTCCCCAAAACCATCCCTAAACCTACCTGATGTTCTCCAAAACCCACAATTTACATTTTTCCACCATCATGACCAACAAGAACCCTCCTGAAACCCAACGGAACCCCCAAAAAACGTTAAAAACACCCTAAAAAAGAACTGGATCAGAAGACAAAAAAAGAAAACAAAAACAATGAATTTCCCCCCAAAACCACCCTAAACTCACCTGATCTTCTTCAAAACCACAATCCACTCCCATTTACCATAACTACCTACGAGAACCCAACAAAACCCAACGGAGACACCAAAACAAGTCAAAAACACCCCAAACAAGAACGGGATAATCCCTAAAAACGAAAGAAAACCCCAAAAGCATAGATCCACCCCAAAACCACCCTAAACCTACCTGATGTTCTCCAAAACTCACAGTTTACAATTTTTCACAATGATGACCAGGGAAAACCCAACGAAACACAACGGAGACCCCAAACCACCGCAAAAACACCCCAAACAAGAACGGTATCACCCCCAAAACTGGAAGAAAATCCCAAAAAGCATAGATCCACACCAAAACCACCCTAAACCTACCTGATGTTCTCCAAAACTCACAGTTTACAATTTTTCACAGATGACCAGGGAAAACCCAACAAAACACAACGGAGACCCCAAAACACGTCAAAAACACCCCAAACAAGAACGGTATCACCCCCAAAACTGGAAGAAAATCCCCAAAACCATAGATCCACACCAAAACCAACCTAAACCTACCTGATGTTCTCCAAAACCCAAAGTCCACTCCCAACCACCATAAAAACCATTAGGAACTCAACGAAACACAACGGAGACCGCAAAACACGTCAAAAACACCCCAAAAAACAACTGGGTCAGAAGAAAAAACAGAAGAAAACCCTAAAAACGATGAATCTGCCCCAAAAGTCCTCATAAACCTACCTGATGTTCTCCAAAACCAAAAATTTCAACTTTTCCACCATGATGACCACGGAAAACCCAGCGAAACCCAACGGAGACCAAAAAACACATCAAAAACACCCCAAACAAGAACGGAATCACCCCCAAAACTGGAAGAAAATCCCCCAAAAGCACGGATCTAATCCCAAAACCACCCTAAACGCACCTGATCTTCTCCAAAACCCACAATCCACTCCCATTTACCATAACGACCTACGAGAACCCAACAAAACCCAACGGAGACACCAAAACAAGTCAAAAACACCCCAAACAAGAACGGGATAATCCCTAAAAACGAAAGAAAACCCCAAAAAGCATAGATCCACCCCAAAACCACCCTAAACCTACCTGATGTTCTCCAAAACTCACAGTTTACAATTTTTCACAATGATGACCAGGGAAAACCCAACGAAACACAACGGAGACCCCAAAACACGTCAAAAACACCCCAAACAAGAACGGTATCACCCCCAAAACTGGAAGAAAATCCCCAAAACCATAGATCCACACCAAAACCAACCTAAACCTACCTGATGTTCTCCAAAACCCAAAGTCTACTCCCAACCACCATAAAAACCATTAGGAACTCAACGAAACACAACGGAGACCGCAAAACACGTCAAAAACACCCCAAAAAACAACTGGGTCAGAAGAAAAAACAGAAGAAAACCCTAAAAACGATGAATCTGCCCCAAAAGTCCTCATAAACCTACCTGATGTTCTCCAAAACCAAAAATTTCAACTTTTCCACCATGATGACCACGGAAAACCCAGCGAAACCCAACGGAGACCAAAAAACACATCAAAAACACCCCAAACAAGAACGGAATCACCCCCAAAACTGGAAGAAAATCCCCCAAAAGCACGGATCTAATCCCAAAACCACCCTAAACGCACCTGATCTTCTCCAAAACCCACAATCCACTCCCATTTACCATAACGACCTACGAGAACCCAACAAAACCCAACGGAGAACCCAAAACACTTCAAAAACACCCCAAACAAGAACGGCATCATAAAAACTCATTAGCACCATAAAACTCATTAGGAACTCAACGAAACGCAACGGAGACCCTAAAACACGTCAAAAACACCCCAAAAAACAACTGGATCAGAAGAAAAACAGAAGAAAACCCCAAAAACCATGAATCTGCCCCAAAAGTCCCCATAAACCTACCTGATGTTCTCCAAAACCCACAATTTACATTTTTCCACCATCATGACCAACAAGAACCCTCCTGAAACCCAACGGAGACCCCAAAACACGTCAAAAACACCCCGAAAAAGAACGGGATCACCCCCCAAAAAACAGAAGAAAATGCCAAATGCCATAGATCGTCCCCAAAACCATCCCTAAACCTACCTGATGTTCTCCAAAACCCACAATTTACATTTTTCCACCATCATGACCAACAAGAACCCTCCTGAAACCCAACGGAACCCCCAAAAAACGTTAAAAACACCCTAAAAAAGAACTGGATCAGAAGACAAAAAAAGAAAACAAAAACAATGAATTTCCCCCCAAAACCACCCTAAACTCACCTGATCTTCTTCAAAACCACAATCCACTCCCATTTACCATAACGACCTACGAGAACCCAACAAAACCCAACGGAGACACCAAAACAAGTCAAAAACACCCCAAACAAGAACGGGAAAATCCCTAAAAACGAAAGAAAACCCCAAAAAGCATAGATCCACCCCAAAACCACCCTAAACCAACCTGATGTTCTCCAAAACCCACAATTTACACTTTTCCAACATGATGACTACGGAAAACCCAACAAAACCCAACGGAGACCCCAAACCACCTCAAAAACACCCCAGAAAAGAACAGGATCAACCCCAAAAACGAAAGAAAACCCCAAAAAGCATAGATCCACCCCAAAACCACCCTAAACCTACCTGATGTTCTCCAAAACTCACAGTTTACAATTTTTCACAATGATGACCAGGGAAAACCCAACGAAACACAACGGAGACCCCAAAACACGTCAAAAACACCCCAAACAAGAATGGTATCACCCCCAAAACTGGAAGAAAATCCCCAAAACCATAGATCCACACCAAAACCAACCTAAACCTACCTGATGTTCTCCAAAACCCAAAGTCTACTCCCAACCACCATAAAAACCATTAGGAACTCAACGAAACACAACGGAGACCGCAAAACACGTCAAAAACACCCCAAAAAAACAACTGGGTCAGAAGAAAAAACAGAAGAAAACCCTAAAAACGATGAATCTGCCCCAAAAGTCCTCATAAACCTACCTGATGTTCTCCAAAACCAAAAATTTCAACTTTTCCACCATGATGACCACGGAAAACCCAGCGAAACCCAACGGAAACCAAAAAACACATCAAAAACACCCCAAACAAGAACGGAATCACCCCCAAAACTGGAAGAAAATCCCCCAAAACCATAGATCCACCCCAAAACCACCCTAAACCTACCTGACGTTCTCCAAATCCCAAAGTCCACTCCCAACCACCATAAAACCCATTAGGAACTCAATGAAACGCAACGGAAACGTCAAAACACCTCAAAAACACCCCAAATGCGAATCGGATCAGAAGAAAAATCGTGATTTAACAACAAAAAAACCCTTAAACCTACCTAATGTTCTCCTAAATATACAATCCACTCCCAACCACTATAAAACCCATTAGGAACTTAACGAAACACAACGGAAACCCCAAAACACGTCAAAAATGCCCCAACAAAAACTGGATCAGAAGAAAAAAACCCAAAACTATGAATTTCCCACCAAAATCATGCTAAACTCACCTGATCTTCTTCAAAAGCCACAATCCACTCCCATTTACCTTAACGACCAACGAGAACCCAACAAAACCCAACGGAGACCCCAAAACACGTCAAGGACACCCCCAAATAAACGGGACCACCCCAAAAACAGAAGAAAACCCTAAAAAACAGAAGAAATCCCCCAAATCCATAGAATCACCACCAAAAAAACCTTAAACTCACCTATGTTCTCCAAAACCCACAATTTTCCATTTTCCAACATGATGACCAACGAGAACCCAACAAAACCCAACGGAGAACCACAAACACCTCAAAAACTTCCTAAAAAAGAACGGGACAACACCAAAACACAGAAGAAAACACCAAAAAACTTGACTCTGCCCAAAAAGTCCCCCTAAACCTACGTGATGTTCTCCAAAACCCACAATTTACACTTTTCCACCATGATGACGACGGAAAACCCAACGAAACCCAACGGAGACCCCAAAACACGTCAAAAACACCCCAAAGAAGAACATGATCACCCCAAAACTGGAAGAAAATCCAAAAACAATACAGGATCCAATCCCCAAACCACCCTAAACCTGCCTGATTTTCTCCAAATCCCAAAGTCCACTCCCAACCACCAGAAAACCCATTAGGAACTCAACAAAACGCAACGGAAACCCCAAAACACCTCAAAAACACACCAAAAGCGAAACGGATCAGAAGAAAAAACGTGATTTAACCCCAAAAAAACACTTAAACCAACCTGATGTTCTCCTAAATGTACAATCCACTCCCAAACACTATAAAACCCAATGGAAACCCAACAAAAATCAACAGAGACCTCAAAAAACGTAAAAAAAAAAAAAAAAAAAAAAAAAAAAAAAAAAGAACTGGATCAAAAGAAAAAACACCAAAAACTATGAATTTCCCACCAAAACCACCCTAAAATCACCTGATCTTCTCCAAAACCCAAGATCCACTCCCATTTACCTTAACGAACAAAGAGAACACAACAAAACCCAACGGAGACACCAAAAATAGTCAAAAACACCCCAAAAAAGAACGGGATCACCCCCAAAACTGGAAGAAAATCCCCAAAAAACGACAGATCCAAACCAGAAGTCCCCCTAAACCTACCTGATGTTCTCCAATACCCACAATTTACCATTTTTCACCATGATGACCAGGGAAAACTTAACGAAACCCAACGGAGACCACAAAACACGTCATAAACACCCCAAAAAAGAACTGGATCAGAAGCAAAACTATGAATTTTTCTACAGAACCACCCTAAACTCACCTGATCTTCTCCAAAACCCACAATCCACTCCCATTTACCTTAACGACCAACGAGAACACAACAAAACACAACGGAAAACCCAAAACACATCAAAAACACCCCAAACAAGAATGGAATCACCACCAAAACAGGAAGAAAATCCCCGAAAACCATAGATCCACACCAAAACCACCCTAAACCTACCTGATGTTCTCCAAAACGCACAATTTAACCTTTACCATAATGATGACCACAGAAACCCAAAGAAACACAATGGAGACCCCAAAAAACGTCAAAAACACCCCAAAAAACAACTGGGTCAGAAGAAAAAACAGAAGAAAACCCTAAAAACGATGAATCTGCCCCAAAAGTCCTCATAAACCTACCTGATGTTCCCCAAAACCAAAAATTTAAACATTTCCACCATAATGACCATGGAAAACTCAACGAAACCCAACGGAGAACCCAAAACACATCAAAAACACCCCAAACAAGAACGGAATCACAACCAAAACAGGAAGAAAATCCCCAAAATGCACGGATCCAATCCCCAAAACACCCTAAACCTACCTGATGTTCTCCAAATCCCAAAGTCCAGTCCCAACCACCATAAAACTCATTAGGAACTCAACGAAACGCAACGGAGACCCTAAAACACGTCAAAAACACCACAAAAAACAACTGGATCAGAAGAAAAAACAGAAGAAAACCCCAAAAACCATGAATCTGCCCCAAAAGTCCCCATAAACCTACCTGATGTTCTCCAAAACCCACAATTTACATTTTTCCAACATCATGACCAACAAGAACCCTCCTGAAACCCAACGGAGACCCCAAAACACGTCAAAAACACCCCGAAAAAGAACGGGATCACCCCCCAAAAAAACAGAAGAAAATGCCAAATGCCATAGATCGTCCCCAAAACCATCCCTAAACCTACCTGATGTTCTCCAAAACCCACAATTTACACTTTTTCACCATGATTACCACGGAAAACCCAACGAAACCCAACGGAAACCTCAAAACACCTCAAAAACACCCCAATAAAGAACTGGATCACACCCAAAACTGGAAGAAAATCCCCCAAAACAATAGAACCACCACAAAACCACCCTAAACCTACCTGATGTTCTCCAAATCCCACAGTTAACTCCCAACCACCACAAAACCCATTAGGAACTAAACGAAACGCAACGGAAACCCCAAAAAACGTTAAAAACACCCTAAAAAAGAACTGGATCAGAAGACAAAAAAAGAAAACAAAAACAATGAATTTCCCCCCAAAACCACCCTAAACTCACCTGATCTTCTTCAAAACCACAATCCACTCCCATTTACCATAACGACCTACGAGAACACAACAAAACCCAACGGAGACACCAAAACACATCAAAAACACCCCAAACAAGAATGGAATCACCACCAAAACAGGAAGAAAATCCCCGAAAACCATAGATCCACACCAAAACCACCCTAAACCTACCTGATGTTCTCCAAAACGCACAATTTAACCTTTACCATAATGATGACCACAGAAACCCAAAGAAACACAATGGAGACCCCAAAAAACGTCAAAAACACCCCAAAAAACAACTGGGTCAGAAGAAAAAACAGAAGAAAACCCTAAAAACGATGAATCTGCCCCAAAAGTCCTCATAAACCTACCTGATGTTCCCCAAAACCAAAAATTTAAACATTTCCACCATAATGACCATGGAAAACTCAACGAAACCCAACGGAGAACCCAAAACACATCAAAAACACCCCAAACAAGAACGGAATCACAACCAAAACAGGAAGAAAATCCCCAAAATGCACGGATCCAATCCCCAAAACACCCTAAACCTACCTGATGTTCTCCAAATCCCAAAGTCCAGTCCCAACCACCATAAAACTCATTAGGAACTCAACGAAACGCAACGGAGACCCTAAAACACGTCAAAAACACCACAAAAAACAACTGGATCAGAAGAAAAAACAGAAGAAAACCCCAAAAACCATGAATCTGCCCCAAAAGTCCCCATAAACCTACCTGATGTTCTCCAAAACCCACAATTTACATTTTTCCAACATCATGACCAACAAGAACCCTCCTGAAACCCAACGGAGACCCCAAAACACGTCAAAAACACCCCGAAAAAGAACGGGATCACCCCCCAAAAAAACAGAAGAAAATGCCAAATGCCATAGATCGTCCCCAAAACCATCCCTAAACCTACCTGATGTTCTCCAAAACCCACAATTTACACTTTTTCACCATGATTACCACGGAAAACCCAACGAAACCCAACGGAAACCTCAAAACACCTCAAAAACACCCCAATAAAGAACTGGATCACACCCAAAACTGGAAGAAAATCCCCCAAAACAATAGAACCACCACAAAACCACCCTAAACCTACCTGATGTTCTCCAAATCCCAAAGTCCACTCCCAACCACCACAAAACCCATTAGGAACTAAACGAAACGCAACGGAAACCCCAAAAAACGTTAAAAACACCCTAAAAAAGAACTGGATCAGAAGACAAAAAAAGAAAACAAAAACAATGAATTTCCCCCCAAAACCACCCTAAACTCACCTGATCTTCTTCAAAACCACAATCCACTCCCATTTACCATAACGACCTACGAGAACCCAACAAAACCCAACGGAGACACCAAAACAAGTCAAAAACACCCCAAACAAGAACGGGATAATCCCTAAAAACGAAAGAAAACCCCAAAAAGCATAGATCCACCCCAAAACCACCCTAAACCTACCTGATGTTCTCCAAAACTCACAGTTTACAATTTTTCACAATGATGACCAGGGAAAACCCAACGAAACACAACGGAGACCCCAAAACACCTCAAAAACACCCCAAACAAGAACGGTATCACCCCCAAAACTGGAAGAAAATCCCCAAAACCATAGATCCACACCAAAACCAACCTAAACCTACCTGATGTTCTCCAAAACCCAAAGTCCACTCCCAACCACCATAAAAACCATTAGGAACTCAACGAAACACAACGGAGACCGCAAAACACGTCAAAAACACCCCAAAAAACAACTGGGTCAGAAGAAAAAACAGAAGAAAACCCTAAAAACGATGAATCTGCCCCAAAAGTCCTCATAAACCTACCTGATGTTCTCCAAAACCAAAAATTTCAACTTTTCCACCATGATGACCACGGAAAACCCAGCGAAACCCAACGGAGACCAAAAAACACATCAAAAACACCCCAAACAAGAACGGAATCACCCCCAAAACTGGAAGAAAATCCCCCAAAAGCACGGATCTAATCCCAAAACCACCCTAAACGCACCTGATCTTCTCCAAAACCCACAATCCACTCCCATTTACCATAACGACCTACGAGAACCCAACAAAACCCAACGGAGACACCAAAACAAGTCAAAAACACCCCAAACAAGAACGGGATAATCCCTAAAAACGAAAGAAAACCCCAAAAAGCATAGATCCACCCCAAAACCACCCTAAACCTACCTGATGTTCTCCAAAACTCACAGTTTACAATTTTTCACAATGATGACCAGGGAAAACCCAACGAAACACAACGGAGACCCCAAAACACCTCAAAAACACCCCAAACAAGAACGGTATCACCCCCAAAACTGGAAGAAAATCCCCAAAACCATAGATCCACACCAAAACCAACCTAAACCTACCTGATGTTCTCCAAAACCCAAAGTCCACTCCCAACCACCATAAAAACCATTAGGAACTCAACGAAACACAACGGAGACCGCAAAACACGTCAAAAACACCCCAAAAAACAACTGGGTCAGAAGAAAAAACAGAAGAAAACCCTAAAAACGATGAATCTGCCCCAAAAGTCCTCATAAACCTACCTGATGTTCTCCAAAACCAAAAATTTCAACTTTTCCACCATGATGACCACGGAAAACCCAGCGAAACCCAACGGAGACCAAAAAACACATCAAAAACACCCCAAACAAGAACGGAATCACCCCCAAAACTGGAAGAAAATCCCCCAAAAGCACGGATCTAATCCCAAAACCACCCTAAACGCACCTGATCTTCTCCAAAACCCACAATCCACTCCCATTTACCATAACGACCTACGAGAACCCAACAAAACCCAACGGAGACACCAAAACAAGTCAAAAACACCCCAAACAAGAACGGGATAATCCCTAAAAACGAAAGAAAACCCCAAAAAGCATAGATCCACCCCAAAACCACCCTAAACCTACCTGATGTTCTCCAAAACTCACAGTTTACAATTTTTCACAATGATGACCAGGGAAAACCCAACGAAACACAACGGAGACCTCAAAACACCTCAAAAACACCCCAAACAAGAACGGTATCACCCCCAAAACTGGAAGAAAATCCCCAAAACCATAGATCCACACCAAAACCAACCTAAACCTACCTGATGTTCTCCAAAACCCAAAGTCTACTCCCAACCACCATAAAAACCATTAGGAACTCAACGAAACACAACGGAGACCGCAAAACACGTCAAAAACACCCCAAAAAACAACTGGGTCAGAAGAAAAAACAGAAGAAAACCCTAAAAACGATGAATCTGCCCCAAAAGTCCTCATAAACCTACCTGATGTTCTCCAAAACCAAAAATTTCAACTTTTCCACCATGATGACCACGGAAAACCCAGCGAAACCCAACGGAGACCAAAAAACACATCAAAAACACCCCAAACAAGAACGGAATCACCCCCAAAACTGGAAGAAAATCCCCCAAAAGCACGGATCTAATCCCAAAACCACCCTAAACGCAACTGATCTTCTCCAAAACCCACAATCCACTCCCATTTACCATAACGACCTACGAGAACCCAACAAAACCCAACGGAGAACCCAAAACACTTCAAAAACACCCCAAACAAGAACGGCATCATAAAAACTCATTAGCACCATAAAACTCATTAGGAACTCAACGAAACGCAACGGAGACCCTAAAACACGTCAAAAACACCCCAAAAAACAACTGGATCAGAAGAAAAACAGAAGAAAACCCCAAAAACCATGAATCTGCCCCAAAAGTCCCCATAAACCTACCTGATGTTCTCCAAAACCCACAATTTACATTTTTCCACCATCATGACCAACAAGAACCCTCCTGAAACCCAACGGAGACCCCAAAACACGTCAAAAACACCCCGAAAAAGAACGGGATCACCCCCCAAAAAACAGAAGAAAATGCCAAATGCCATAGATCGTCCCCAAAACCATCCCTAAACCTACCTGATGTTCTCCAAAACCCACAATTTACATTTTTCCACCATCATGACCAACAAGAACCCTCCTGAAACCCAACGGAACCCCCAAAAAACGTTAAAAACACCCTAAAAAAGAACTGGATCAGAAGACAAAAAAAGAAAACAAAAACAATGAATTTCCCCCCAAAACCACCCTAAACTCACCTGATCTTCTTCAAAACCACAATCCACTCCCATTTACCATAACGACCTACGAGAACCCAACAAAACCCAACGGAGACACCAAAACAAGTCAAAAACACCCCAAACAAGAACGGGATAATCCCTAAAAACGAAAGAAAACCCCAAAAGCATAGATCCACCCCAAAACCACCCTAAACCTACCTGATGTTCTCCAAAACTCACAGTTTACAATTTTTCACAATGATGACCAGGGAAAACCCAACGAAACACAACGGAGACCCCAAACCACCGCAAAAACACCCCAAACAAGAACGGTATCACCCCCAAAACTGGAAGAAAATCCCAAAAAGCATAGATCCACACCAAAACCACCCTAAACCTACCTGATGTTCTCCAAAACTCACAGTTTACAATTTTTCACAGATGACCAGGGAAAACCCAACAAAACCCAACGGAGACCCCAAAACACGTCAAAAACACCCCAAACAAGAACGGTATCACCCCCAAAACTGGAAGAAAATCCCCAAAACCATAGATCCACACCAAAACCAACCTAAACCTACCTGATGTTCTCCAAAACCCAAAGTCCACTCCCAACCACCATAAAAACCATTAGGAACTCAACGAAACACAACGGAGACCGCAAAACACGTCAAAAACACCCCAAAAAACAACTGGGTCAGAAGAAAAAACAGAAGAAAACCCTAAAAACGATGAATCTGCCCCAAAAGTCCTCATAAACCTACCTGATGTTCTCCAAAACCAAAAATTTCAACTTTTCCACCATGATGACCACGGAAAACCCAGCGAAACCCAACGGAGACCAAAAAACACATCAAAAACACCCCAAACAAGAACGGAATCACCCCCAAAACTGGAAGAAAATCCCCCAAAAGCACGGATCTAATCCCAAAACCACCCTAAACGCACCTGATCTTCTCCAAAACCCACAATCCACTCCCATTTACCATAACGACCTACGAGAACCCAACAAAACCCAACGGAGACACCAAAACAAGTCAAAAACACCCCAAACAAGAACGGGATAATCCCTAAAAACGAAAGAAAACCCCAAAAAGCATAGATCCACCCCAAAACCACCCTAAACCTACCTGATGTTCTCCAAAACTCACAGTTTACAATTTTTCACAATGATGACCAGGGAAAACCCAACGAAACACAACGGAGACCCCAAAACACGTCAAAAACACCCCAAACAAGAACGGTATCACCCCCAAAACTGGAAGAAAATCCCCAAAACCATAGATCCACACCAAAACCAACCTAAACCTACCTGATGTTCTCCAAAACCCAAAGTCTACTCCCAACCACCATAAAAACCATTAGGAACTCAACGAAACACAACGGAGACCGCAAAACACGTCAAAAACACCCCAAAAAACAACTGGGTCAGAAGAAAAAACAGAAGAAAACCCTAAAAACGATGAATCTGCCCCAAAAGTCCTCATAAACCTACCTGATGTTCTCCAAAACCAAAAATTTCAACTTTTCCACCATGATGACCACGGAAAACCCAGCGAAACCCAACGGAGACCAAAAAACACATCAAAAACACCCCAAACAAGAACGGAATCACCCCCAAAACTGGAAGAAAATCCCCCAAAAGCACGGATCTAATCCCAAAACCACCCTAAACGCACCTGATCTTCTCCAAAACCCACAATCCACTCCCATTTACCATAACGACCTACGAGAACCCAACAAAACCCAACGGAGAACCCAAAACACTTCAAAAACACCCCAAACAAGAACGGCATCATAAAAACTCATTAGCACCATAAAACTCATTAGGAACTCAACGAAACGCAACGGAGACCCTAAAACACGTCAAAAACACCCCAAAAAACAACTGGATCAGAAGAAAAACAGAAGAAAACCCCAAAAACCATGAATCTGCCCCAAAAGTCCCCATAAACCTACCTGATGTTCTCCAAAACCCACAATTTACATTTTTCCACCATCATGACCAACAAGAACCCTCCTGAAACCCAACGGAGACCCCAAAACACGTCAAAAACACCCCGAAAAAGAACGGGATCACCCCCCAAAAAACAGAAGAAAATGCCAAATGCCATAGATCGTCCCCAAAACCATCCCTAAACCTACCTGATGTTCTCCAAAACCCACAATTTACATTTTTCCACCATCATGACCAACAAGAACCCTCCTGAAACCCAACGGAACCCCCAAAAAACGTTAAAAACACCCTAAAAAAGAACTGGATCAGAAGACAAAAAAAGAAAACAAAAACAATGAATTTCCCCCCAAAACCACCCTAAACTCACCTGATCTTCTTCAAAACCACAATCCACTCCCATTTACCATAACGACCTACGAGAACCCAACAAAACCCAACGGAGACACCAAAACAAGTCAAAAACACCCCAAACAAGAACGGGAAAATCCCTAAAAACGAAAGAAAACCCCAAAAAGCATAGATCCACCCCAAAACCACCCTAAACCAACCTGATGTTCTCCAAAACCCACAATTTACACTTTTCCAACATGATGACTACGGAAAACCCAACAAAACCCAACGGAGACCCCAAAACACCTCAAAAACACCCCAGAAAAGAACAGGATCAACCCCAAAAACGAAAGAAAACCCCAAAAAGCATAGATCCACCCCAAAACCACCCTAAACCTACCTGATGTTCTCCAAAACTCACAGTTTACAATTTTTCACAATGATGACCAGGGAAAACCCAACGAAACACAACGGAGACCCCAAAACACGTCAAAAACACCCCAAACAAGAATGGTATCACCCCCAAAACTGGAAGAAAATCCCCAAAACCATAGATCCACACCAAAACCAACCTAAACCTACCTGATGTTCTCCAAAACCCAAAGTCTACTCCCAACCACCATAAAAACCATTAGGAACTCAACGAAACACAACGGAGACCGCAAAACACGTCAAAAACACCCCAAAAAAACAACTGGGTCAGAAGAAAAAACAGAAGAAAACCCTAAAAACGATGAATCTGCCCCAAAAGTCCTCATAAACCTACCTGATGTTCTCCAAAACCAAAAATTTCAACTTTTCCACCATGATGACCACGGAAAACCCAGCGAAACCCAACGGAAACCAAAAAACACATCAAAAACACCCCAAACAAGAACGGAATCACCCCCAAAACTGGAAGAAAATCCCCCAAAACCATAGATCCACCCCAAAACCACCCTAAACCTACCTGACGTTCTCCAAATCCCAAAGTCCACTCCCAACCACCATAAAACCCATTAGGAACTCAATGAAACGCAACGGAAACGTCAAAACACCTCAAAAACACCCCAAATGCGAATCGGATCAGAAGAAAAATCGTGATTTAACAACAAAAAAACCCTTAAACCTACCTAATGTTCTCCTAAATATACAATCCACTCCCAACCACTATAAAACCCATTAGGAACTTAACGAAACACAACGGAAACCCCAAAACACGTCAAAAATGCCCCAACAAAAACTGGATCAGAAGAAAAAAACCCAAAACTATGAATTTCCCACCAAAATCATGCTAAACTCACCTGATCTTCTTCAAAAGCCACAATCCACTCCCATTTACCTTAACGACCAACGAGAACCCAACAAAACCCAACGGAGACCCCAAAACACGTCAAGGACACCCCCAAATAAACGGGACCACCCCAAAAACAGAAGAAAACCCTAAAAAACAGAAGAAATCCCCCAAATCCATAGAATCACCACCAAAAAAACCTTAAACTCACCTATGTTCTCCAAAACCCACAATTTTCCATTTTCCAACATGATGACCAACGAGAACCCAACAAAACCCAACGGAGAACCACAAACACCTCAAAAACTTCCTAAAAAAGAACGGGACAACACCAAAACACAGAAGAAAACACCAAAAAACTTGACTCTGCCCAAAAAGTCCCCCTAAACCTACGTGATGTTCTCCAAAACCCACAATTTACACTTTTCCACCATGATGACGACGGAAAACCCAACGAAACCCAACGGAGACCCCAAAACACGTCAAAAACACCCCAAAGAAGAACATGATCACCCCAAAACTGGAAGAAAATCCAAAAACAATACAGGATCCAATCCCCAAACCACCCTAAACCTGCCTGATTTTCTCCAAATCCCAAAGTCCACTCCCAACCACCAGAAAACCCATTAGGAACTCAACAAAACGCAACGGAAACCCCAAAACACCTCAAAAACACACCAAAAGCGAAACGGATCAGAAGAAAAAACGTGATTTAACCCCAAAAAAACACTTAAACCAACCTGATGTTCTCCTAAATGTACAATCCACTCCCAAACACTATAAAACCCAATGGAAACCCAACAAAAATCAACAGAGACCTCAAAAAACGTAAAAAAAAAAAAAAAAAAAAAAAAAAAAAAAAAAAGAACTGGATCAAAAGAAAAAACACCAAAAACTATGAATTTCCCACCAAAACCACCCTAAAATCACCTGATCTTCTCCAAAACCCAAGATCCACTCCCATTTACCTTAACGAACAAAGAGAACACAACAAAACCCAACGGAGACACCAAAAATAGTCAAAAACACCCCAAAAAAGAACGGGATCACCCCCAAAACTGGAAGAAAATCCCCAAAAAACGACAGATCCAAACCAGAAGTCCCCCTAAACCTACCTGATGTTCTCCAATACCCACAATTTACCATTTTTCACCATGATGACCAGGGAAAACTTAACGAAACCCAACGGAGACCACAAAACACGTCATAAACACCCCAAAAAAGAACTGGATCAGAAGCAAAACTATGAATTTTTCTACAGAACCACCCTAAACTCACCTGATCTTCTCCAAAACCCACAATCCACTCCCATTTACCTTAACGACCAACGAGAACACAACAAAACACAACGGAAAACCCAAAACACATCAAAAACACCCCAAACAAGAATGGAATCACCACCAAAACAGGAAGAAAATCCCCGAAAACCATAGATCCACACCAAAACCACCCTAAACCTACCTGATGTTCTCCAAAACGCACAATTTAACCTTTACCATAATGATGACCACAGAAACCCAAAGAAACACAATGGAGACCCCAAAAAACGTCAAAAACACCCCAAAAAACAACTGGGTCAGAAGAAAAAACAGAAGAAAACCCTAAAAACGATGAATCTGCCCCAAAAGTCCTCATAAACCTACCTGATGTTCCCCAAAACCAAAAATTTAAACATTTCCACCATAATGACCATGGAAAACTCAACGAAACCCAACGGAGAACCCAAAACACATCAAAAACACCCCAAACAAGAACGGAATCACAACCAAAACAGGAAGAAAATCCCCAAAATGCACGGATCCAATCCCCAAAACACCCTAAACCTACCTGATGTTCTCCAAATCCCAAAGTCCAGTCCCAACCACCATAAAACTCATTAGGAACTCAACGAAACGCAACGGAGACCCTAAAACACGTCAAAAACACCACAAAAAACAACTGGATCAGAAGAAAAAACAGAAGAAAACCCCAAAAACCATGAATCTGCCCCAAAAGTCCCCATAAACCTACCTGATGTTCTCCAAAACCCACAATTTACATTTTTCCAACATCATGACCAACAAGAACCCTCCTGAAACCCAACGGAGACCCCAAAACACGTCAAAAACACCCCGAAAAAGAACGGGATCACCCCCCAAAAAAACAGAAGAAAATGCCAAATGCCATAGATCGTCCCCAAAACCATCCCTAAACCTACCTGATGTTCTCCAAAACCCACAATTTACACTTTTTCACCATGATTACCACGGAAAACCCAACGAAACCCAACGGAAACCTCAAAACACCTCAAAAACACCCCAATAAAGAACTGGATCACACCCAAAACTGGAAGAAAATCCCCCAAAACAATAGAACCACCACAAAACCACCCTAAACCTACCTGATGTTCTCCAAATCCCACAGTTAACTCCCAACCACCACAAAACCCATTAGGAACTAAACGAAACGCAACGGAAACCCCAAAAAACGTTAAAAACACCCTAAAAAAGAACTGGATCAGAAGACAAAAAAAGAAAACAAAAACAATGAATTTCCCCCCAAAACCACCCTAAACTCACCTGATCTTCTTCAAAACCACAATCCACTCCCATTTACCATAACGACCTACGAGAACACAACAAAACCCAACGGAGACACCAAAACACATCAAAAACACCCCAAACAAGAATGGAATCACCACCAAAACAGGAAGAAAATCCCCGAAAACCATAGATCCACACCAAAACCACCCTAAACCTACCTGATGTTCTCCAAAACGCACAATTTAACCTTTACCATAATGATGACCACAGAAACCCAAAGAAACACAATGGAGACCCCAAAAAACGTCAAAAACACCCCAAAAAACAACTGGGTCAGAAGAAAAAACAGAAGAAAACCCTAAAAACGATGAATCTGCCCCAAAAGTCCTCATAAACCTACCTGATGTTCCCCAAAACCAAAAATTTAAACATTTCCACCATAATGACCATGGAAAACTCAACGAAACCCAACGGAGAACCCAAAACACATCAAAAACACCCCAAACAAGAACGGAATCACAACCAAAACAGGAAGAAAATCCCCAAAATGCACGGATCCAATCCCCAAAACACCCTAAACCTACCTGATGTTCTCCAAATCCCAAAGTCCAGTCCCAACCACCATAAAACTCATTAGGAACTCAACGAAACGCAACGGAGACCCTAAAACACGTCAAAAACACCACAAAAAACAACTGGATCAGAAGAAAAAACAGAAGAAAACCCCAAAAACCATGAATCTGCCCCAAAAGTCCCCATAAACCTACCTGATGTTCTCCAAAACCCACAATTTACATTTTTCCAACATCATGACCAACAAGAACCCTCCTGAAACCCAACGGAGACCCCAAAACACGTCAAAAACACCCCGAAAAAGAACGGGATCACCCCCCAAAAAAACAGAAGAAAATGCCAAATGCCATAGATCGTCCCCAAAACCATCCCTAAACCTACCTGATGTTCTCCAAAACCCACAATTTACACTTTTTCACCATGATTACCACGGAAAACCCAACGAAACCCAACGGAAACCTCAAAACACCTCAAAAACACCCCAATAAAGAACTGGATCACACCCAAAACTGGAAGAAAATCCCCCAAAACAATAGAACCACCACAAAACCACCCTAAACCTACCTGATGTTCTCCAAATCCCACAGTTAACTCCCAACCACCACAAAACCCATTAGGAACTAAACGAAACGCAACGGAAACCCCAAAAAACGTTAAAAACACCCTAAAAAAGAACTGGATCAGAAGACAAAAAAAGAAAACAAAAACAATGAATTTCCCCCCAAAACCACCCTAAACTCACCTGATCTTCTTCAAAACCACAATCCACTCCCATTTACCATAACGACCTACGAGAACACAACAAAACCCAACGGAGACACCAAAACACATCAAAAACACCCCAAACAAGAATGGAATCACCACCAAAACAGGAAGAAAATCCCCGAAAACCATAGATCCACACCAAAACCACCCTAAACCTACCTGATGTTCTCCAAAACGCACAATTTAACCTTTACCATAATGATGACCACAGAAACCCAAAGAAACACAATGGAGACCCCAAAAAACGTCAAAAACACCCCAAAAAACAACTGGGTCAGAAGAAAAAACAGAAGAAAACCCTAAAAACGATGAATCTGCCCCAAAAGTCCTCATAAACCTACCTGATGTTCCCCAAAACCAAAAATTTAAACATTTCCACCATAATGACCATGGAAAACTCAACGAAACCCAACGGAGAACCCAAAACACATCAAAAACACCCCAAACAAGAACGGAATCACAACCAAAACAGGAAGAAAATCCCCAAAATGCACGGATCCAATCCCCAAAACACCCTAAACCTACCTGATGTTCTCCAAATCCCAAAGTCCAGTCCCAACCACCATAAAACTCATTAGGAACTCAACGAAACGCAACGGAGACCCTAAAACACGTCAAAAACACCACAAAAAACAACTGGATCAGAAGAAAAAACAGAAGAAAACCCCAAAAACCATGAATCTGCCCCAAAAGTCCCCATAAACCTACCTGATGTTCTCCAAAACCAAAAATTTCAACTTTTCCACCATGATGACCACGGAAAACCCAGCGAAACCCAACGGAGACCAAAAAACACATCAAAAACACCCCAAACAAGAACGGAATCACCCCCAAAACTGGAAGAAAATCCCCCAAAAGCACGGATCTAATCCCAAAACCACCCTAAACGCACCTGATCTTCTCCAAAACCCACAATCCACTCCCATTTACCATAACGACCTACGAGAACCCAACAAAACCCAACGGAGACACCAAAACAAGTCAAAAACACCCCAAACAAGAACGGGATAATCCCTAAAAACGAAAGAAAACCCCAAAAAGCATAGATCCACCCCAAAACCACCCTAAACCTACCTGATGTTCTCCAAAACTCACAGTTTACAATTTTTCACAATGATGACCAGGGAAAACCCAAAGAAACACAACGGAGACCCCAAAACACCTCAAAAACACCCCAAACAAGAACGGTATCACCCCCAAAACTGGAAGAAAATCCCCAAAACCATAGATCCACACCAAAACCAACCTAAACCTACCTGATGTTCTCCAAAACCCAAAGTCCACTCCCAACCACCATAAAAACCATTAGGAACTCAACGAAACACAACGGAGACCGCAAAACACGTCAAAAACACCCCAAAAAACAACTGGGTCAGAAGAAAAAACAGAAGAAAACCCTAAAAACGATGAATCTGCCCCAAAAGTCCTCATAAACCTACCTGATGTTCTCCAAAACCAAAAATTTCAACTTTTCCACCATGATGACCACGGAAAACCCAGCGAAACCCAACGGAGACCAAAAAACACATCAAAAACACCCCAAACAAGAACGGAATCACCCCCAAAACTGGAAGAAAATCCCCCAAAAGCACGGATCTAATCCCAAAACCACCCTAAACGCACCTGATCTTCTCCAAAACCCACAATCCACTCCCATTTACCATAACGACCTACGAGAACCCAACAAAACCCAACGGAGACACCAAAACAAGTCAAAAACACCCCAAACAAGAACGGGATAATCCCTAAAAACGAAAGAAAACCCCAAAAAGCATAGATCCACCCCAAAACCACCCTAAACCTACCTGATGTTCTCCAAAACTCACAGTTTACAATTTTTCACAATGATGACCAGGGAAAACCCAACGAAACACAACGGAGACCCCAAAACACGTCAAAAACACCCCAAACAAGAACGGTATCACCCCCAAAACTGGAAGAAAATCCCCAAAACCATAGATCCACACCAAAACCAACCTAAACCTACCTGATGTTCTCCAAAACCCAAAGTCTACTCCCAACCACCATAAAAACCATTAGGAACTCAACGAAACACAACGGAGACCGCAAAACACGTCAAAAACACCCCAAAAAACAACTGGGTCAGAAGAAAAAACAGAAGAAAACCCTAAAAACGATGAATCTGCCCCAAAAGTCCTCATAAACCTACCTGATGTTCTCCAAAACCAAAAATTTCAACTTTTCCACCATGATGACCACGGAAAACCCAGCGAAACCCAACGGAGACCAAAAAACACATCAAAAACACCCCAAACAAGAACGGAATCACCCCCAAAACTGGAAGAAAATCCCCCAAAAGCACGGATCTAATCCCAAAACCACCCTAAACGCACCTGATCTTCTCCAAAACCCACAATCCACTCCCATTTACCATAACGACCTACGAGAACCCAACAAAACCCAACGGAGAACCCAAAACACTTCAAAAACACCCCAAACAAGAACGGCATCATAAAAACTCATTAGCACCATAAAACTCATTAGGAACTCAACGAAACGCAACGGAGACCCTAAAACACGTCAAAAACACCCCAAAAAACAACTGGATCAGAAGAAAAACAGAAGAAAACCCCAAAAACCATGAATCTGCCCCAAAAGTCCCCATAAACCTACCTGATGTTCTCCAAAACCCACAATTTACATTTTTCCACCATCATGACCAACAAGAACCCTCCTGAAACCCAACGGAGACCCCAAAACACGTCAAAAACACCCCGAAAAAGAACGGGATCACCCCCCAAAAAACAGAAGAAAATGCCAAATGCCATAGATCGTCCCCAAAACCATCCCTAAACCTACCTGATGTTCTCCAAAACCCACAATTTACACTTTTTCACCATGATTACCACGGAAAACCCAACGAAACCCAACGGAAACCTCAAAACACCTCAAAAACACCCCAATAAAGAACTGGATCACACCCAAAACTGGAAGAAAATCCCCCAAAACAATAGAACCACCACAAAACCACCCTAAACCTACCTGATGTTCTCCAAATCCCAAAGTCCACTCCCAACCACCACAAAACCCATTAGGAACTAAACGAAACGCAACGGAAACCCCAAAAAACGTTAAAAACACCCTAAAAAAGAACTGGATCAGAAGACAAAAAAAGAAAACAAAAACAATGAATTTCCCCCCAAAACCACCCTAAACTCACCTGATCTTCTTCAAAACCACAATCCACTCCCATTTACCATAACGACCTACGAGAACCCAACAAAACCCAACGGAGACACCAAAACAAGTCAAAAACACCCCAAACAAGAACGGGATAATCCCTAAAAACGAAAGAAAACCCCAAAAAGCATAGATCCACCCCAAAACCACCCTAAACCTACCTGATGTTCTCCAAAACTCACAGTTTACAATTTTTCACAATGATGACCAGGGAAAACCCAACGAAACACAACGGAGACCCCAAAACACCTCAAAAACACCCCAAACAAGAACGGTATCACCCCCAAAACTGGAAGAAAATCCCCAAAACCATAGATCCACACCAAAACCAACCTAAACCTACCTGATGTTCTCCAAAACCCAAAGTCCACTCCCAACCACCATAAAAACCATTAGGAACTCAACGAAACACAACGGAGACCGCAAAACACGTCAAAAACACCCCAAAAAACAACTGGGTCAGAAGAAAAAACAGAAGAAAACCCTAAAAACGATGAATCTGCCCCAAAAGTCCTCATAAACCTACCTGATGTTCTCCAAAACCAAAAATTTCAACTTTTCCACCATGATGACCACGGAAAACCCAGCGAAACCCAACGGAGACCAAAAAACACATCAAAAACACCCCAAACAAGAACGGAATCACCCCCAAAACTGGAAGAAAATCCCCCAAAAGCACGGATCTAATCCCAAAACCACCCTAAACGCACCTGATCTTCTCCAAAACCCACAATCCACTCCCATTTACCATAACGACCTACGAGAACCCAACAAAACCCAACGGAGACACCAAAACAAGTCAAAAACACCCCAAACAAGAACGGGATAATCCCTAAAAACGAAAGAAAACCCCAAAAAGCATAGATCCACCCCAAAACCACCCTAAACCTACCTGATGTTCTCCAAAACTCACAGTTTACAATTTTTCACAATGATGACCAGGGAAAACCCAACGAAACACAACGGAGACCCCAAAACACGTCAAAAACACCCCAAACAAGAACGGTATCACCCCCAAAACTGGAAGAAAATCCCCAAAACCATAGATCCACACCAAAACCAACCTAAACCTACCTGATGTTCTCCAAAACCCAAAGTCCACTCCCAACCACCATAAAAACCATTAGGAACTCAACGAAACACAACGGAGACCGCAAAACACGTCAAAAACACCCCAAAAAACAACTGGGTCAGAAGAAAAAACAGAAGAAAACCCTAAAAACGATGAATCTGCCCCAAAAGTCCTCATAAACCTACCTGATGTTCTCCAAAACCAAAAATTTCAACTTTTCCACCATGATGACCACGGAAAACCCAGCGAAACCCAACGGAGACCAAAAAACACATCAAAAACACCCCAAACAAGAACGGAATCACCCCCAAAACTGGAAGAAAATCCCCCAAAAGCACGGATCTAATCCCAAAACCACCCTAAACGCACCTGATCTTCTCCAAAACCCACAATCCACTCCCATTTACCATAACGACCTACGAGAACCCAACAAAACCCAACGGAGACACCAAAACAAGTCAAAAACACCCCAAACAAGAACGGGATAATCCCTAAAAACGAAAGAAAACCCCAAAAAGCATAGATCCACCCCAAAACCACCCTAAACCTACCTGATGTTCTCCAAAACTCACAGTTTACAATTTTTCACAATGATGACCAGGGAAAACCCAACGAAACACAACGGAGACCTCAAAACACCTCAAAAACACCCCAAACAAGAACGGTATCACCCCCAAAACTGGAAGAAAATCCCCAAAACCATAGATCCACACCAAAACCAACCTAAACCTACCTGATGTTCTCCAAAACCCAAAGTCTACTCCCAACCACCATAAAAACCATTAGGAACTCAACGAAACACAACGGAGACCGCAAAACACGTCAAAAACACCCCAAAAAACAACTGGGTCAGAAGAAAAAACAGAAGAAAACCCTAAAAACGATGAATCTGCCCCAAAAGTCCTCATAAACCTACCTGATGTTCTCCAAAACCAAAAATTTCAACTTTTCCACCATGATGACCACGGAAAACCCAGCGAAACCCAACGGAGACCAAAAAACACATCAAAAACACCCCAAACAAGAACGGAATCACCCCCAAAACTGGAAGAAAATCCCCCAAAAGCACGGATCTAATCCCAAAACCACCCTAAACGCACCTGATCTTCTCCAAAACCCACAATCCACTCCCATTTACCATAACGACCTACGAGAACCCAACAAAACCCAACGGAGAACCCAAAACACTTCAAAAACACCCCAAACAAGAACGGCATCATAAAAACTCATTAGCACCATAAAACTCATTAGGAACTCAACGAAACGCAACGGAGACCCTAAAACACGTCAAAAACACCCCAAAAAACAACTGGATCAGAAGAAAAACAGAAGAAAACCCCAAAAACCATGATCTGCCCCAAAAGTCCCCATAAACCTACCTGATGTTCTCCAAAACCCACAATTTACATTTTCCACCATCATGACCAACAAGAACCCTCCTGAAACCCAACGGAGACCCCAAAACACGTCAAAACACCCCGAAAAAGAACGGGATCACCCCCCAAAAAACAGAAGAAAATGCCAAATGCCATAGATCGTCCCCAAAACCATCCCTAAACCTACCTGATGTTCTCCAAAACCCACAATTTACATTTTTCCACCATCATGACCAACAAGAACCCTCCTGAAACCCAACGGAACCCCCAAAAAACGTTAAAAACACCCTAAAAAAGAACTGGATCAGAAGACAAAAAAAGAAAACAAAAACAATGAATTTCCCCCCAAAAACCACCCTAAACTCACCTGATCTTCTTCAAAACCACAATCCACTCCCATTTACCATAACTACCTACGAGAACCCAACAAAACCCAACGGAGACACCAAAACAAGTCAAAAACACCCCAAACAAGAACGGGATAATCCCTAAAAACGAAAGAAAACCCCAAAAGCATAGATCCACCCCAAAACCACCCTAAACCTACCTGATGTTCTCCAAAACTCACAGTTTACAATTTTTCAAAATGATGACCAGGGAAAACCCAACGAAACACAACGGAGACCCCAAACCACCGCAAAAACACCCCAAACAAGAACGGTATCACCCCCAAAACTGGAAGAAAATCCCAAAAAGCATAGATCCACACCAAAACCACCCTAAACCTACCTGATGTTCTCCAAAACTCACAGTTTACAATTTTTCACAGATGACCAGGGAAAACCCAACAAAACACAACGGAGACCCCAAAACACGTCAAAAACACCCCAAACAAGAACGGTATCACCCCCAAAACTGGAAGAAAATCCCCAAAACCATAGATCCACACCAAAACCAACCTAAACCTACCTGATGTTCTCCAAAACCCAAAGTCCACTCCCAACCACCATAAAAACCATTAGGAACTCAACGAAACACAACGGAGACCGCAAAACACGTCAAAAACACCCCAAAAAACAACTGGGTCAGAAGAAAAAACAGAAGAAAACCCTAAAAACGATGAATCTGCCCCAAAAGTCCTCATAAACCTACCTGATGTTCTCCAAAACCAAAAATTTCAACTTTTCCACCATGATGACCACGGAAAACCCAGCGAAACCCAACGGAGACCAAAAAACACATCAAAAACACCCCAAACAAGAACGGAATCACCCCCAAAACTGGAAGAAAATCCCCCAAAAGCACGGATCTAATCCCAAAACCACCCTAAACGCACCTGATCTTCTCCAAAACCCACAATCCACTCCCATTTACCATAACGACCTACGAGAACCCAACAAAACCCAACGGAGACACCAAAACAAGTCAAAAACACCCCAAACAAGAACGGGATAATCCCTAAAAACGAAAGAAAACCCCAAAAAGCATAGATCCACCCCAAAACCACCCTAAACCTACCTGATGTTCTCCAAAACTCACAGTTTACAATTTTTCACAATGATGACCAGGGAAAACCCAACGAAACACAACGGAGACCCCAAAACACCTCAAAAACACCCCAAACAAGAACGGTATCACCCCCAAAACTGGAAGAAAATCCCCAAAACCATAGATCCACACCAAAACCAACCTAAACCTACCTGATGTTCTCCAAAACCCAAAGTCTACTCCCAACCACCATAAAAACCATTAGGAACTCAACGAAACACAACGGAGACCGCAAAACACGTCAAAAACACCCCAAAAAACAACTGGGTCAGAAGAAAAAACAGAAGAAAACCCTAAAAACGATGAATCTGCCCCAAAAGTCCTCATAAACCTACCTGATGTTCTCCAAAACCAAAAATTTCAACTTTTCCACCATGATGACCACGGAAAACCCAGCGAAAACCCAACGGAGACCAAAAAACACATCAAAAAACACCCCAAACAAGAACGGAATCACCCCCAAAACTGGAAGAAAATCCCCCAAAAGCACGGATCTAATCCCAAAACCACCCTAAACGCACCTGATCTTCTCCAAAACCCACAATCCACTCCCATTTACCATAACGACCTACGAGAACCCAACAAAACCCAACGGAGAACCCAAAACACTTCAAAAACACCCCAAACAAGAACGGCATCATAAAAACTCATTAGCACCATAAAACTCATTAGGAACTCAACGAAACGCAACGGAGACCCTAAAACACGTCAAAAACACCCCAAAAAAACAACTGGATCAGAAGAAAAACAGAAGAAAACCCCAAAAACCATGAATCTGCCCCAAAAGTCCCCATAAACCTACCTGATGTTCTCCAAAACCCACAATTTACATTTTTCCACCATCATGACCAACAAGAACCCTCCTGAAACCCAACGGAGACCCCAAAAACACGTCAAAAACACCCCGAAAAAGAACGGGATCACCCCCAAAAAACAGAAGAAAATGCCAAATGCCATAGATCGTCCCCAAAACCATCCCTAAACCTACCTGATGTTCTCCAAAACCCACAATTTACATTTTTCCACCATCATGACCAACAAGAACCCTCCTGAAACCCAACGGAACCCCCAAAAAACGTTAAAAACACCCTAAAAAAGAACTGGATCAGAAGACAAAAAAAGAAAACAAAAACAATGAATTTCCCCCCAAAACCACCCTAAACTCACCTGATCTTCTTCAAAACCACAATCCACTCCCATTTACCATAACGACCTACGAGAACCCAACAAAACCCAACGGAGACACCAAAACAAGTCAAAAACACCCCAAACAAGAACGGGAAAATCCCTAAAAACGAAAGAAAACCCCAAAAAGCATAGATCCACCCCAAAACCACCCTAAACCAACCTGATGTTCTCCAAAACCCACAATTTACACTTTTCCAACATGATGACTACGGAAAACCCAACAAAACCCAACGGAGACCCCAAACCACCTCAAAAACACCCCAGAAAAGAAACAGGATCAACCCCAAAAACGAAAGAAAACCCCAAAAAGCATAGATCCACCCCAAAACCACCCTAAACCTACCTGATGTTCTCCAAAACTCACAGTTTACAATTTTTCACAATGATGACCAGGGAAAACCCAACGAAACACAACGGAGACCCCAAAACACGTCAAAAACACCCCAAACAAGAATGGTATCACCCCCAAAACTGGAAGAAAATCCCCAAAACCATAGATCCACACCAAAACCAACCTAAACCTACCTGATGTTCTCCAAAACCCAAAGTCTACTCCCAACCACCATAAAAACCATTAGGAACTCAACGAAACACAACGGAGACCGCAAAACACGTCAAAAACACCCCAAAAAAACAACTGGGTCAGAAGAAAAAACAGAAGAAAACCCTAAAAACGATGAATCTGCCCCAAAAGTCCTCATAAACCTACCTGATGTTCTCCAAAACCAAAAATTTCAACTTTTCCACCATGATGACCACGGAAAACCCAGCGAAACCCAACGGAAACCAAAAAACACATCAAAAACACCCCAAACAAGAACGGAATCACCCCCAAAAACTGGAAGAAAATCCCCCAAAACCATAGATCCACCCCAAAACCACCCTAAACCTACCTGACGTTCTCCAAATCCCAAAGTCCACTCCCAACCACCATAAAAACCATTAGGAACTCAATGAAACGCAACGGAAACGTCAAAACACCTCAAAAACACCCCAAATGCGAATCGGATCAGAAGAAAAATCGTGATTTAACAACAAAAAAACCCTTAAACCTACCTAATGTTCTCCTAAATATACAATCCACTCCCAACCACTATAAAACCCATTAGGAACTTAAACGAAACACAACGGAAACCCCAAAACACGTCAAAAATGCCCCAACAAAAACTGGATCAGAAGAAAAAAACCCAAAACTATGAATTTCCCACCAAAATCATGCTAAACTCACCTGATCTTCTTCAAAAGCCACAATCCACTCCCATTTACCTTAACGACCAACGAGAACCC